>NC_058131.1:570142648-570278788 GCF_016433145.1 Gracilinanus agilis
CTTCCTTTCTTTCTTTCTTTCTTTCTTTCTTTCTTTCTTTCTTTCTTTCTTTCTTTCTTTCTTTCTTTCTTTCTTTCTTTCTTTCTTTCTTTTTTAAACTGGTGCTTTCTGTCCTAGTAACAACTCTAGGACACAAAGGCAAAGGCTAGGTAAATGGGGGTAAGTTACTTGTCCAGAGTCATACAGATAGGCAGTGTCTGAGGCTATATTTGTACCCAAGACTGTTCTGACTCCAGTTTGGCGCCACCTAGCTGCCTCTGTTGAAGGAATTCTGGCCACTACAGCTTCATTTTGACTATTCCTTTCTTAGAATTCCTGTTGCACTTAAGATTCTGACCAATCTAGTTTATTTATTTATTTTTTTAATTTTTATTTTCAGTTCTAAATTGCCTACTTCCTTCTACCCTTCTCTCAACCATTGAGAAGACAAGAAATATGGTACCTATTATACAGATTAAGTCATGCAAAGCACAGACCCATCCAGTTTTTTTATTTATTTAGAATACATGATTCATGATTTTTCCCATCCCTCTTCTGTCCCCCTTCTGGAGCTGATAAGCAGTTGCACTGGGTTATACATGTGTCATTGTTTAAAACCTCTACTTCCATGTTATTTATATTTGCAGTAGAATGATCTTTTAACAACAAAACCCTAATCACATCCCAATTGAACTACATCGATCACATGTTTTTCTTCTGCATTTCTGTTCCCACAGTTTTTCCTCTGGATGTGGACAGCATTCTTTCTCACAAGTTCTGCTGAATTGTCCTGGGTCATTACATTGCTGCTAGTAGAAAAGTTCATTACTTTTGACTGTGCCATAATGTATCAGTCTCTGTGTACAATGTTCTCCTGGTTCTGCTCCTTTCATTCTGCATCACTTCCTGGAGGTCTTTCCAGTTCACATGGAATTCCTCCAGTTCTTTATTCCTTTCAGCACAATAGTATTCCATCCCTATCAGATATCAAAATTTGTTCAGCCATCCCCCAATGGAGGGATACCCCAGACCCATCCAGTTTAGAGTGATGACTGACTGACTGTTTAGGGATAGCATAGGAACAATTTATGTTTATTTGCTTTGAAGGCTGACCTGGAATCCTAAGGCAGTGATGGGCAACCTTTAGATCTTGGTGTGTCAAAATTTGCCAAAAACCTGAGTGGTGTGTCACTTTGAGAGAAAAAACATAATTTTGCAATATTTATAGTTTAAATAACAAATGTATAATTGTAATATATAACCATATTTAATAAACCAAAATAGGTAAATTAATATTTTTAGAATTGTCATCTATAGTGCACAGATTGTCTACACTACACTATAGCATATGTTTCATCCTTGGCATGTGGCCCCATACTTCTCTGTTGGCAGCCACATGTGGCTTTGTCATTAAAAATGGCTACATATGTCACTGCTGACACGCATGTCATAGGTTTACCATCACTGTCCTAAGGAGATTCCCAACAAGACCTTAAGTTGGGAGAGAAAGGAATAGGGCCAGAATGTTGCAGAAGTGGCCACTCTGGTTTCCTTTTGTATTCCTGGGGACTGTGCCAGGAAAACCTGTTTTCACTGCATTGATCAGCTTTTCAGTATGCAGAGCACAGAGCAGAATCAATGGAACTGGGATGGCAGATTGGACAGCTATAATGGAGAGGAAGAGGAGAATCTGAAAGCAGAACTATCTACACAATCTTTAAGCAAGACCATGGAAACCAAAGGCAGAGAAGAGGGGGAAGTGACCTTCACTAGAATCCTTCTCTAGGTCCTAGGGCTTCCCTGCTCCTGTTTGGGCTACAGACTTAGAAATTTAATTGCAAGGAAACAGACTTTGGGGGACTCCCAGGACACAGCTTCTTTTCTCCTTGAGGCTGTCTAATTTGGGGAGATAGGTAGGAGAATGGAGCAGAGATGGCAAAGAACCATTCTCTCAGATGCTCTGATTACCACAGGGAGCCTCTTGCTGTTTTGACCTCCCCTCGGGTTGCAGATGTACACTGGCTCCCCAGGGGCTCATGTCTGTATTGAACACAGTGCCTTATAGTTCTCAGAAATTAAGCTTCTCCCATTCTCTTTGCAAATCTTATTCCAGCCTGTGCTGGGATAGGTTCATAGATTTAGAGCTGGGAGTGATCTAGTTTGCTCTTTCCCTACTTCCCCCATTTTGAAGATGAGGAAACTGAGGCCCAGGAAAGTTAAGTGATTTACTAGGGTCATACAGATAGTTAAAGAGGGAGAGGCAGAATTTGAACCCAGGTCCTCTGGCTATAGGAGTTGGTGCTTTTTCCATTCCTCTCTGGCTTGCTATGTTATTGAATCCCATCTTATTTCTAGAACAGAGCAGACTACTAGTACAGTAAACAGAATGGCTGTCATATCAATCTTAGCAAAGAGGAGTATTGAGAAAACTACTCCAAACTAACAAAGACAAGGAATTCCATTTTTATAGTTCTTTAAGGTTTATAAAGTATATCCTTCAACAAGAACCTAAGACTACTTCAGAACTTATCTGCTTTGCATTTTTGTTCAAAGCACAACCCCTGGTGGCATGGTAGAAAGAGTACTGGTTTAGGAGTCAAAAAAATCTCTGTTTGAATTCAGCCTCTACCACTATGGGTGTGATCTTGGGACAAGTGACTTGCACTAGATGACCTCCAAGACCCCTTCCAGATCAAACTCTAAGATCTGATGATCCCTCTAAGACTCAGTAGACTTATAGATATATGTGGCTAAAAATTCATTTCCCTGGAGCCAACGTGGTGATGGGCTGCTGCTTAGTTAACCTGGTTTTCAGATGACAAATACCCAGTTCCTCATTCAACTTACATTCAGAGCTTTCCTAGTGTGGCTGGACCTCCGGAGCTTGGGCTCTGATGGCACAGCCCTTGGGAACTTTGGGTGGGTCCTAAAATGATGATGCACAGGAGTCATTAGATGTTCTTCATTTTTGAAGAGGACCAGTGACATCAAGGGGTGATGTCTTGCACTGGTGCATGACTTGGATTTAAGTGATGTAAAGTAACACAAAGTCATCAGCCTCACTTTGTCTTCCAGAGTCATCCAAGTCCAGTAGCAAGACAAACTTCAGGATGCCTGGGAAGAGCCCTAGATGCAGTAGATGACCTGGGCATCTTCAATGTCTGACCAAGCTCTAAGCACTCCACAGTCTGCTTCAGTCTCCTTCATAGCTGTTAAAACATATTATCCTCATCCACCCCTTCCTCTAGGGCAGGGGTCAGCAATGTATGGCTCTCGAGCTATATCTGGCTCTTTTGAGGGCTAGATATAGCTCTTTCTGCAGGAGCCATAAAATCAATTTTTTTCAGGCACTGTTACAGGAGCGCGCACTGTGAGCACTGTATGGCTCTCACGAAATAACATTTTTAAAAATGTGGTGTTTATGGCTCTCACGGCCAAAAAGGTTGCCGACCCCTGCTCCAGGGGAAGGCTTCACATATTTGGGGTAGACACCGATGGGTTTGTGGTCCATTGGTTATCATCGGTCTGATTTAACCATCTGCCAAAGATGGTTTTATAGGGCTGTGGCTGCTGCACATGCTACAGTTTTTTAGAGCCACAGGTGATAGCTGAGCGCCAGATGGATACCAAAGGTGGCTGAACAGCCTTTCAAGGGGCTCCTCAAGCCCTTGCACCAGAGGTGTTTTAGTCCTCCCTGAACACACATACCCATATACTGGGGTAGAGCTTCAGGGTAGGCAGTGGAAAGACTGCCATCCACTTTTCAATTAGGGGGAAATTGAGGCTCAGAGAGGTGAAGTCATCTGCCTATTGCCATATAGCTAGCTAATAAGTACCAGTGCTGGAATCAGATAGTAACAACAGCAACAACAGCAGCAATAACTCACACTTGCAGTGTACCTAATGGATTACAAAGTATTTTCCTTACAACCATCAAGAGAGATAGCATAGTTAACATTTAGATCAGAAAATAAACTTTATGGTCATCTAGTCCAACCCCCTTTTTTAGAAACTGAAGCTGAGAGAGGTGCAGAAACCCTCACTCATAAATCTTTCTTGCACTGGCCCTGCCCTATGTGCCTAAAACTCCCAAATTACTCATTCCTTTTGTTTATGGCAGGCACTGAATGTCCAAGTTAAAAATGCAAATGTGTTGGGGGTGGAGTGGGGTGGTATGTAGGCTGAGAGAATATTAGCCATTATCAGTCATTACCATTTTAACACAAATTAGATGATCAGTTTAGTGCCATCAGAGAACAGGACCCTGGGGATTGGGGACTCATGGGATGAAGGATGGAGTGAAAGGTCTGGTGTATGAGGGCCTGGATGGGGCACCGCAGGGAGAGACCAGCGGCAGCAGGGGGCAGGATGAGGATGTTGTTTGCTGGAGGTATGGGTTCCAGAGGAGAATAACTAGATGCTGAGATAGGGATAGATGCTGTAAATAACTAACTTTCCAACTTCCTAGCTTGACAAAGGGCCCAAGAAGCACCCTTTCAACATGTACCATCCAAGAACTGGAGTCAGCTTGATGTGGTGGAGAGAGGATAAGTCAGAAAACAGCTTCATCACTAAGAAGTACACAACAGTGAGCAGGGCCCTTCCTGGTTATCACTTCTCCTAGTGCTTAATAAGGGGTTTGGCCTAGATGACCTCTAAGGAATCTTGTAGTTTTAAAACTCAGAAATTCAGATTACTTCCCTTGTCCACCTCATAGTAACCTAGGGAGGCCCAACCAAAGCTAGAGAACAAGAAGCAAAGCCTTGAAGTCTGTTGTATGGACTGAGGCCAGTGTGACTGATTAGGAGAATAGTCTGCTCCATGATGAAATAGCCATGTGGGTGAGACCTGGGAAACTAGCTGTACATTAGGGCTCTACAATTGCACCGAACACCAGGTTTAGAGGCAGAATCCAATTCAATCCCAAAGCATTTGTTAAGCACTGGCCACATTTAAGGCCCCAACAGTCCTGGACCCATCACCTGTTTGATCTAGGAAAAGTCATGTCACCTCTCTTGGGCCCTAGGGACCTCCCCTAAAACATTCTGCAGGGGTTCTTAGCCCTTTTTGTGTCAGAGTCCCCTTTGGCAGTCTAGCAAAACCTATGGATTCCTTTTCAGAATGTTTTAAAAATACACGGCCAGCTCCCAATGAGTACAATAAGGAATTCCCCTGAAGTAGTCACATGTATTTGAATTTCAGTATTAGAACTTATAATTATGTAAAATACAGTTGGTGATTTTAGCCCAATGGCAATGTGCAATGAGGATCTGAATAATACCATCATTTTGGGGAATTCTTATTCGTATTCATTGGGACCTCACTGTATAAAGTCCAGAGGTTATAAAAGAAACTAATTCTCTTGAAATGCAATGACCAAAATGTTGGTTAAAATAGTCCCAGGTTAAGATCCCCTGTTAGAGGGAATAGTAGAGTAAAGGGCACTAGATTTGGAGTCAAGAAGACCTAGGTTCAAATCCTGCCTTTGATAAGTGACAAGGGTAAATCATGGAAACTCTCTATGACTCAATTTGTTCTTCTATAAAATGGAGATAATAATACTTCTAATAACTTATAGGATTACCGTGAGGCTCAAATGAGAATATGTATATGAACTGCTTTGCAAACCTCAAATCATTACAAAAGGCAGTTGTTATTACTATTAATGAACTTCTAAGGTAGTTTTCAATAGCCAAGTTCAAATCTGGTCTCAGTTTCCAAATGTGTAAAAAGTACTGGAGAAGGAAATGACAAACTACTCCAGTTTCTTTGCCAAGAAAACCTGAAACGGGATCATGAAGAATCAGAAGTCCTCGTGCTGTGTATTGCAGACAGATTATAATATACATTCACTCACTTCATTCATTCTTTCATCTATTCAACACAATTAATTGAATACTATCAGGTTCTATGCTAGTAGCTATAGGGGATATCAAGATAATTAGAGAATTTTTTTCTGCCCTCAAGGATATTAAAATCCAGCAGAGGAAGCAAGAATCAGATACTCATAAATATCTCTAAGGTAGAAGCAGCATGGTATGGTAGAAAGAGCAATGGATTTGAATTCTGAGGACCCGAGTTCAAATCCTAGATTTGATCTTGAGCAAAACACTTCACCTTATTTTTTAAAAAAGCAATCAGTTCTTAAGTGGCTACTATGTATCAGGTACTGTGCTAAGCCCTGAAATACAAAATTCAGCAAAAGACAGTTCTTGCCCTCCAGGAGCTTACAATCTAATGGAGGAGACAACAAATAAACATATATACAATCCATACAGGGTTGAGTAGGATATAATTAACAGGGGGAAGGCACTAGAGTTAAGAGGAGTTAGGAGTGGTTTTCTCTAGAAACTGGGATTTTATTTGAAGGAAGCCAGGGAAGTTAGTAGGCAAAGATGAGAAAGGAGAGTGTTCTAGGCATAGGGGACAGCCAGAGAAAATGCCTGGATCTGAAGATGAAGGGTCTTGTTTGTGGATCAGCCCAGGGTCACTGGATTGAAGAATATGTGACAGAAAGTGATGTATAAGAAGAAAATACAGAGGGAGCCAGTTCATGACTTTGAATGCCATCCAGAGGATTTTACATTTGATCAAATGACTGGGAGTCACCTTAATTTAATGAGTAAGGTTCTTGTACATGGTTGTACCTGTGCTTTAAAAATAATTTTGTCTGTGTTGATGCATCATCGAAACAGCTTCTGGGGCAGCTAGGGAAGCCTAGAGGACAAAGCCCCAGGTCTAGAATTGGGAAGACCCTAGGCAAATCACTTATTCGCAGTTTCCTATCCTTTATCACTCCTCTGTCTTGGTACCAAGATTTAGTATCAATTCTAAGAAGGGTAAGGGTTTGTTCTTTTTCAATCACTTTAGGGCCTAAATGGATTGGAGAATGGCTTGAGGTTGGCAGACCCACCATTAGGCTTCTGCAATATTGCAGGTGTGAAGTGATGAGGGCCTGTAGTAGAGTGATCGTAGCATCACAGGAGAATAAGGGATACAGGAGAGATGTTCAAAAGGTGAAATCAATAGATCTTGACAATAGCTTGGATATGGAAGGGTGAGAGACAGTGAGGGATCTAAGATGACTGTTTTACAGAGAGTAAACATAACCAGATCATCTCTAAGGTTTCCATGTAAATGTACAGGAAAGGTGCAAAATACTTTATAAGTTTAGAAAAGGCAACACTATTTTGGAAAAGATCAGAGAAAGCTTCACGGAGGTGGTGGCATTTCATCTTGGCCTTGAAGGATGGGTTTTGCATTAATCAACAATAAATAAAAAAAGTTCCAATAAAATCTGAGTAAATGAACTCCTGAGCTGGGAAAGGAGAAAGGTTCATGACCAACTCTTCGATAGGACTTTGTGTTATGGTTCACCTTGAAGGAAGTTCTGTTTCTGAGCAGGTTTCCATGCCCACCGAAGCATGGCAGTGCTAGTGCTCTGGAATGTCTCACCCTCCCAGTCGGTTCCTCCCTCCCGTCCTACAGCTGTCAGCTTCCTTGGAAGGATCCTGTGCTTGTGGGAATCTTAAGCACTTTGAAATGGCTGTGGTTTAAGTAAGTTCTTAAAAACACACTTATGTAAGTTGAAACATATCGTTCTCTTCCATGAATTTTTCTCTAGTGTAAGTAAATATGTGCTTTGTTTCACAACAGGATGAACAGGAAAATATGTGTTATATGATAATATAGTTGTCCATTGCTATATTCTGACTTCACTGTATTTCGGGTTTTTTTTTTTAAGTCTAATTCTGTATCATGGAGTTACACTTATTATGGCACACTATTGGCTGATGGAATGAAAGGTGACTGACCACAGCGCTGTGTTCTATATTCTGGGTGCTGATTGACTCAGTGACTGTAGGTTAAGGAGTGTGGAAAAGGTTTATAGGAGAGTGGGAAGGACTTATGAAGCCTTGAAATATATATAAATAATAAAATAAATATAAGGCTGCTACTTCTTGGATTTTCACCTATTGTGGGAGTCTCTGGATCATAACTCCCGCGATAGATGAGGGATCATTGTATATGTATAACCTATATCATATTACCTTTCTTCCAGAGGAAGAGGGAAGGGTAGGAGAGGAGAAAAGAATGAAATATGGCTTTTTGGACAGAGACATTATGAGAATTTGTTTCTCTTGGATAGTTTTAATCATAATCTATTACATATTTGTAACAAATTATATGTATTATATCATTATTTTACATTATTATATTATGTTACATGTAAAAAATTAAAATAAATGGAAACCTCCCTCTCCCCCGAAAGTGAAAAGAAAATGGACCAGAGGCAACTGAGGGGGACAGAAAGGAAAAAGAGTCTCTGAAGATAGTCCTACAACTTTTAAAGGAATAAAGAATAAAACCAACTCATTCATTAGTTCAGTAAGCATTATAAGCATTTATTAAGTTCCCACTATGTGTCCCTACTGTGCTAGACTCAGGCAAGAGATGCAAAATTGAAAGTCTTTGCTTTTAGGAAGCTTTTTTCCAACTGGGGAAACAACAGCATATGCACATACAAATAAATACAACATACATATAAAGTTAACTTAAAGTAAATCGGGGGAATATCATCTAGCAACTAGGATAATCAAGAAAAGTCTCCTTTTTTAAGTTAAGCTTTAGAGATTGCTCATGACAAAAATATGCTCTTCAATTTATTAAGAGGCTCTCTTCTTGGCCAAGTTGCCAAGTGGTTTCTGGGTCTTGGGGGAAATGGGAATTAAGAGCCAGTTTGGGACAATTTTGTTGGGTAATCTGGAAGAAACCAGAAACAAAACCTAGCAAGCGGAGCTTGCTGGCATAAGCAAACTCTGGGTGATCTGCCCAAACAATGGGAACTCCACATTGAGTTCTTGTTCTTGGGGAACATGTATGGAGAGACATTAACATTTTTGTGTCTCATTTTATGAGTCTGCATCATTGGCCTTATGTGTAGGTGGATTAGATAGCCACCTACATGTTGCAGGTTTATTTTTCAAAGAGTTACCAAGGAAGTTCTTCTGCTCTTCCAAATGCTGAGGGGATGACAGCTGTCATTCCCCAATGAAAGATAGACTGGCCTTCAAGTGAAAAAATGTACCCTAGGAGAGGAAACAGAAATTGGTACCAGAACCTTTCCTGAAAAGAGATTTGGATGAAAAACGAAGGGGAGAGACATCAGGAGGATACTAGGTATCTGATAAGGCAGGAGCAGAGAGGAGGGACCACTGAGAAAGGAAAAGGAGCCTGACACAGTGAAAACACCATTGGCCTTGGAGCCATTAGAGTCAGGTCCTAAAAGCCCGGTTCTGGAGCTGCATATCTTTGGGTAAGTCACCTTACATCTCTAGGTCATTGATTCTTTCTTTGTCGGACCAGATCAGGAGATCTTAACCTTTTTTCTGCCAAGAACCTTCTTGGCAGTATAGTGAAACGGATGGAGCCTTTCTCAGAATAATGCTTCTAAATAAAGACAAGATTGTAAAGGGGGAGCAGCTCTAGGTAGCATGGTGGACAGAGCACTAGGCCTCAAGTTGGGAAGACCTTCAAATACTTCCTAGGCCTCAGATACTTACTGTGTGATCTTGGGCAAGTCACTTTATCCTGATTGCCTAGCTAGCTCTTGCTCCTCTTCTTGTCTTAAGAGCTGTTACTAAGACAGAGATTAAGGGTTTTTTAAAAAAGACAAGATTACAAAGGAAAGCAATTCTGTGGAATTATAGTTATGTAAAAAAAAAAGATGATGGAGCCCTTCAGAGTTCTTACAGGGTAAGATGTACCTGGATGATTATAAAGCCTCTACAATTTTGGGCAGCACTGGATCCCTGGAAAGGAATGTGATATTATGATGTGCAAAAGACATGCTTTGCCTACTATGCAAACTGACCCATTGATCCCTTTTAAAATGGAATAGTAGATTCCATTTTCCATTCCATTTCCATATGGATTTGGCATGGATTCTAGTACAGTTCTAGTCTATTTTATAGATGAGGAAACTGAGGTTCAATGACATACCCAAATTCTTATAACTAGCAAATAGAGCTAAGATTTGAATCTCAATCCTCTTCTACCAAATCTGTAACTCTTTCCATTACTGTTATTATCATTGTTCAGTCATGTCTGACTCGTTGTAACATCATGAACCACTGATGTCCCGGGGATCTTCTCTCTCTTTATTCCTTTCTCTCTCTTTCTTTTCTTTTTTGGAAGAACTCTTACTTTCTATCTTAGAATCAATACTGTATATTGGTCCCAAGGCAGAAGAGCAATAAGGGCTAGGCAAAGGGGGTTAATGCCCAGGGTCACACAGCTAAGAAGTGTCTGAGGTCAGACTGAACCCAAGACCTTCCATCTCAGGTCCAGTTCTCTATCCACTGAGCCACCTAACTACCACCCATCCCTAAGAGGTTTTCTTGTCAAAGATACCGAAATGGTTTGTCATTTCCTTCTCCAATGGATCACCTTTTGTCAGAATGCTCCACTATGACCTCCTGTCCATCTTGGGTAACCCTGTATGACAGCTCAAAGTTTCATTGAGTTATATAAGACTCTTAAGACAATGATCCAGGGAGAATTTTTTCCATTGTGCCATGTTGCAAACCTTTGGTTACCTTTTCTGATTATTCACTGTAGAAGCTAGCTTTCATCTAAGAAATTTGGCTGACATGTTGGCTAGATACAGAGACTTTCCTTTGAATTATTCTTTCCTGGTTTGCCCCTCCTTAGGAAGCTCAGTGGCCCTCCATTTCTGGGAGGCTCATCGTATCTGTATCAGATCTGAACAGCTTCATCAGCTTTTGCCATATAATAACTCAGAACTCCTGGATTCAGGGGATCCACCAGCTTTAGCCTCTCTCCAACCACCTACCCCCTTCCTGAAATGGAGGCATGTACCACCATGTCTCACCCAAAGTGTTTTTCAGAAAGCACAGTCAGTAACTAGCATATTTTTAGTGGCATGGAAGAGGTAGGATTTCTTCCTTGGTGCAGATTCTCATTTGGCATTGTAGTTCCTCTAACTGAATAGTGTGTATACGTGTGGGCACCAAATGGGCCTAGGACAGTGATATTGCTTTAAACCCCAGGGCCAGATTCAGAAGAAGTACAGAGGCCAGACTCATTGTTAGTGGCAACAAAGCTGAGAGAAATCTGATCCAGGCTCAGTACCTGTTTGCATTGTGCATTTCCTTACTTACAGGCACAATCTAACAGCTGGGGCTCCAGAAATCCACAATGTACCACAGAAGGAGGGCAGGCAGATGACCCACTTCTTCCTTTCAAAAGGAACAGCTTTTAGCTGTAGCTTCAGGAATAAAACCAAATGCTCAGTTACAACCACTGTCAATTGCTGCTATTGGCTACAACTGGAAAGGACCCTGTTGAGCAGCTGACGACTTCACAGTGGCTGGTGTGGGAGCCAATTTTTTTTAGAAAAGGAGTAAGGAAGTAATGGTTATTCAATAGGCCAAGAAGGAGGGTCACTAGCACCAGAGAACTGTGGGGATTTAATCTAGGAACTTGGAAAACTAAAAAATTTAAGATGCTTGAACAGCATAATAGTGTGAAAGAAAGAACGCTAGATCTAGAATCAGACAACCCAAATTCAAATCCTGTCTCTGATACATTTTAGGTATATGACCTTGGGCAAGTCATTTTAAAACTGCCTGAGCCTGAATTGCAAAATGAGGGTAATAACACTTCTACTCCTCACTTCAAAGTTGGGAGAAAGGTACTTAAAGTTCTAAGTAGGGGCAGCTAAGTAGCACAATGGATAGAGAGTCAGGCCTGGAGTTAGGAAGATCTGAGTTCAAATCTGTTTTCAGATACTTCCTAACTTGGTGACTCTGGGCAAGTCACCTTATCCCAGTTGTCTAGCCCTTGCTGCTCTTCTGTCATAGAATTCAAAGAAGACTGAAGGTAAGGGCTTTTTAAAAAGTGCTATGTAAACGTTTTGACTAAGTAATTTCAGTATCCTCTTTCTTCACTCTTTTCCCTTAACCTTGGTGTCTCCCCTTGCCTCCTTCAGTTTCTTTGAGCCATCTAGTATCCTTGTACTCTTCCTACCCTGTCAAAACCTGCACTTAGGAAAGAATCTAATATTAATCATTCAAGTAATTGGGGGAAAAGAGTAAGACAGAAAGATCTTCCTTGGTCCCTGAAATCATGCCACATTAGTTGCTTACCTCTGCATAAGGCTGGTTCTTATCTAGGCTGGCTGTGAAGATTTAATGCTAAACTTGGGCATCTGTACTTTATTAAGATATAATGCCAAATGCTTCCTTCCTTTTGTCAATTCTCAATGCTTTTAAGTATCAAAGAGAGACCAGGTTATGGACATAACTCATCTTTGCCAGGGGAAAGGATGTTGTTTCCTCTGATGCAGAAAGAGGATTATTCTGTGGTTTGTGGGCTATTTTATTATGCTACAGATAGAAATGATTGCCCTTGGGACAGTGAATTAACCTAAGAATGCACAGGAAGTGGAGTTAAGCTCCTGAAGTCTTCTGGGAGACAGCTGTGGTCTGCATACAGCTGCTACCCATGCAGGTTGTAAGCCTAGGCCTAACTAACCAGATTGGCCTTGGGCAACTCATTTCACCTCTATAAAAGGGGCTAATCATGTTCACCTGCATTACAGGGTTAAGAAAGAATTAATCAGTGTTAGGGAAGCATCTTTTCCTATAATGATGAAGACTAGGCTAAGGGACAGGATCAGATCAACGCAGTACCATTAATCTATGGAGGGATCATCAGTTTTAGAGCTCACTTTACTGATGAGGAAACTAAAACTTAAGAGGGGGACTTTCTCAAGATCATATAGATAATAAGTAGCAAAGGTATTACCTCATTTTACAGATGAGGAAATTGAGGATCAAAGAACTTACGAGGCCAAGTTCATAAAAATAATAAGACCCAAGTACTTCTGCCTTCTATTGCCATGCTATACTGTCAAGATGCCTCTGAATATGTTGATTCACTGACAAAGTTCACATATCTAATGTTGATATAGCAAAACCAGGTTAAAATAAACATAGAAGGTAACTTTGAAAGAGAAAAGGAATCACAAAAAGGCAGTTAGAGAATGAAGTGTTATACAGGGTACAGTTATTTATAAATATGAGTCTCAGGGCTTTTAAAAACCACTTGGTATGGCAGCAGCTGGGTGGCTCAGTGGATTGAGAGCCAGGCCCAGAAACAGGAGATACTAGGTTCAAATGTGGCCTCAGTTGTGTGACCTTGGGCAAGTCACTTAACCCTCATTGCCTAGCTCTTACCATTCTTCTGCCTTCAATATACAGTATTAATTCTAAGATGGAAGGTAAGAGTTCAAAAAAAAGCAAACCAGTTAGTAGAGCCCTTTTTCTCCCCTTCACTTCTCTTCCTAGGCAATATCCCCCTTCCCCTAAACAGACAGACAGACACACCACGCTCACGCACATTGCTTCCAGGAGTTACTGACCTAGGTGATCATCCTGTTTGGCCATTATTTAGATCAGTGGTTCCCAAATTTTTTGGCCTACTGCCCCCTTTCCAGAAAAAATATTACTTAGTGCCCCTGGAAATGAATTTTTTAATTTTAATAGCAATTAATAGGAAAGATAAATGTACCTGTGGCCATCACCGCTCCCCTGGATTGCTACAGCACCCACCAGGGGGCAGTGGCACCCACTTTGGGAACCACTGGCCTAGAGGTTGATGGTTTCCATCTGCCCTGCAGAACTAAAGAATCTGCAGTGACTATCAGCCTGGAGAACTAACTCCCAGGGTGGGTGCTTTATCCACAGGGACCAGAAACCCAACTGCCTGAGGCACGTAGAGGTTAAATGACTTGTCCTGGCTTACACAGCTGGTGAATCTCAGAAGGGACTTGAATGAACTCAGGTCTTTCAGCTCTAAGACCATCGCTTTCACCATCATGCCACACAGCCTCTCGTAGCGTTTTTCCCTGTCACATGATCTGGTGTGCGCTTTGGTGGCCCCTCTCTATAGTCTCCCCCTTCACAAGCAGGAGGCTGTGGTACTTGCAGTCTGTACACTGCTTTGTGAAGTCCTAGGGGTTAATGAATGAGTATCTCATGGAAACTACTACCAGGGGGACGTGGGAGCTCCATGGGGGCCCTGCAGGCCTCATCATAAATGAATGACTCTTTTAGCGACCCATTATGGGAACCTTGGAGATCAGATAGAATCCAGGAGGATTGGACCCCATACGTATACATCAACACATCAGAGCAGGATTTTTGATGGAGGTTTTATTTTCTAAAACTGTGAAGGTGATAGCCACACAGTCAGTGTCTGGAGGAAACATGCTGTCACTCTTTACAGCATTATCTGGGGCTACAAGCTGAAAAATGGACTTTGTAGTCTTAGCTCTGTACAAGACAGAGAGCACAAATCCTTAAACAGTTACCAAATGTCAGCATTTTCTCTTCCCTCCTTTGAATATTTTATCCCCAGATAATATTGACGTCTCTGTTCTTGTGAATAGCACACCCGCTGCTTTTTTTTTTTTTAAGAAGCTGGGGCATTGCGCTGTAAAAGAGGTCAAATAGTGAAGTGTGAATGCAACTCCATTTCCAAAAAGATTTCTTTCTGTTCATTTGGAAATTCACCAGGGAAGCAGAGAGCAGAGCTTTGGCTTATAGCATCTTAGTGGGTTGCCACCTAGTGGCAGCTGTTGTGTAATCCCAATGTTGCTGAAGGCAGGCTATTCGTTTTGTTACAAAGACTTTGGTTTTTTCTCTTCTTTCCTGTCCCCCACCTCCTCCCCTTCTCCCCCACGTAGAGGGGTGAGGGGTTGGAGGGAGAGAAATCGATCTCTCTTAATTTTTTTCAAAAGAGAGCTGGGGTGGGGTGCTCCAGACGCAGAATGTGGCTGATGCTTTCGGACAAAGGTTACTGTATTATTTTACTTTGATACAAGAGAACTCTCCTGGAATGAGGAATCTTTTTTTTTAATAAGCATTTATTAAGTACCTACTACCTACTATGTATCAAGCATTGTGCCAAGTGCTTTACAAATATCATTTCAATTTTGTCTTCACAATAATGCTGTGAAGCAGATGCTGTTCTTATTCCCATTTTATAAGTGATAAGCCTGAGTTCAGAGGGATTAAGTGACTTGCCCAAGGTAATATAGCCTACTAACTGGGATCTGAAAAAAAACAACAAACCCTTGCCTTCTAACTTAGAATCAATGCTAATTATCAGTTCCAAGGCCGAAGAACGGTAAAGGCTAGGTAATTAAGGTTAAGTGCCTTGCCCAGGGATACACAGCTAGAAAATGTCTGAAGTAAAATTTGAACCCAGGACCCTCCCCTCTCCAGGCCTAGCTCTCTATCTGATGAGCCACCTAGGTGCTCCATAAGTGGGATTTGAACTCAATTTTTCTCGATTCCAAGTCCAGAATTCTCTCTACTAACCACCACTTAGTTACCTCATCCATAAAATGTGTTCTTTCCATTAAAAAAAAATTGCACTGTAGATTCTTTACTACCTTACTCCTCTGATGCTTCATTGTGGCCCAGAGGTTACCCTGGCTTCTGAAAGGCTATCAGTGGAGGTGAGAGCTCTGGGAGGTTTTCTACCAAGCTGGAACGGCTTTGAGGACAAGTTCAGCTCTGACTTGACAATATTAAACTATTTCTTGTTTATTGAAGTATTAAACAATTTTTTAAAATATTAAACTATTGTAGATGTAGATGAGATAGGTGAAAGAGTCCATTTGAATGTCACACACTGCTGTTTCATACCCGATGGTATGTCATGAGGTACAATTTAATAAGTGGATATGGAGTTCAGCTAAGTTGAAGGAAAAGGTGGAAGTTACTTTTGAATGCGAGGGGAGAGAACCAAACAGATTATTTTTTAAATAGTACTAACTTTTAATACTACACAGACTTAGCCTGGGTTAAGCTGAGACATTACATAGAAGGAAAGGAGTAACAAGAAGTAGCATTGTCAGTGTCTAGGGAGAACTAGGCCACTGGCCAAGAGACAGAAATGAGTCGGGGCAAGAACAGGACACTAGGGACAGGGTCTGAAGGGATCAAATCAGGCTGTCAAATTAAGGATTATGTATAACCAGAAGCAGCTAGGTGACTCAATGGATTGAGAGTCAGGCCTGGGTTCAAATTTGGCCTTAGATACTTCCTAGTATGACCCTGGGCAAGTCACTTAACCCCAGTTGCCCAAACCTTATTGCTCTTCTGCCTTGAAACTAATACACAGTATTGATTCTAAGACAGAAGGTAAAAGTTTAAAAGGAAAAATCTATATCCTTGTTGCTCAGCTGGGCTATGCCTTTGTGCCTTTGCTTAAATTTTCTTCTTATCTTAAATTCTTTGGCAAAGCTTTTTAACTCTAACCTTGTCACAGTGGACATAAAGGAGTATTTGCTAGCACCTTGGACAGAGAGTTTAAAAGATTGTATAGGTTTCTCAGGGGTTAGGATTCAGTGGGAGGGAATAAAGTAATTCTTTGGGGCAAGAGGCACTAGACTTTGTCTGAGGAAGTTGTTTCTAGTCTCCAGGGAGCATTTCTTCACACAGTCACCATATGGGTGCTCTATAAATGGTCACTTATTATCATAAATAAAGATTCATTTCACACTTCCAGAAAGATGGCTGAACAAATGTGTTTAAGCCCAGCTCCACCTTTAACTAGCAAGAAAGGTGCCTGGAAGAAAGGGGGAAAAAAGCTAAAATAGGAGAAGGGAAAGAAATTCTCACAAGAAAATCCTTACGGGAGGAAAAATTAAACCAACCATCAGAGAGAGAGAGAGACCCAGGAAATGAACAAGTCAAGAAAAGCTACTAATACAATGAAGTACTATGGAGTAAGATAATTCCAGGAAAAAAAATCCCAAAGAAGAGAATAATGCTCCACTAGCCACAATGTGGATCCCAGAAAGAATGGAACTTAAAATGGTTAGGAAGAGTATGTAAAATAACCAAATGAAGAAGGGGTGAAATTAGAACCCTTAATAGTCAACTTAAAAAGAGAATCAATAAATTAATTAAATAAAATAATAAAAAAGAATCAATAATTTAGAACAGAAGCTGAAATTTTTTCATAAAGCAGAAACCCTGAGAGGCAGGGAGGAGAATGAAAAATACAAAACTCAAAAATTCAAAGATAAAACAAGAATTATTCCAGCAAAGTGAAAAGAGAGTAAAATCAGAAAACTAACTGAGATATCCACAAACCCAAAGAGGGAAAACTAATAGAAAATATTAGAGGGGAGACAAATAGAGGGAGAAAAAGAAGTGATATTGTGGTGGAGAAGTCCAGGAGTATAAAATGGTGAGGAGTTTTGGAAATGTATGGAAAAACTGACCAAGAAGGATGCTATGGTAGTGCCAGGAGGACCTCAATTGTCTGTCTGAATGAAGTGAATAGTAAGTCACATTTGTATAGCAAGCTAAAGTTCAAAAAGCACTTTCTACCATAATAACAGTGACAAGTTTAAGTATTATTAGGGTTATTTCACTAATGACAACACTGAGGCTCTTAGAAGGGAGATGATATTGTTGAGGTCCCACAGATAAACAATATCTGTCAAAATCAAATCCATTCTTTGGGGGGAAAGAGTTCATCTATACTTTGGGCTAGGTGACTTCTAAAGCCTTGTGATTCTATAATTTTCTGACTTGTGGGAAGAACTTGTATACTCATTCAGATTTGCTAGCTTATCAGAACTAATAGTCATTTTCTATGTGCTTTTAACAGTGAAAGGTATTTTTATTTGCCTGAAATTCCTTTGATACATGCCAATTTTTATTCAAAATTAACTTTAAGTGACAAATATGGGAAATTTCAAAAATGAAATCTTGTTCAACAGCCACTAATTTAAGTACAAAGAAAAAACTGATCTCAAGTATATTAAAAACTCTCTGCTTTAATCTTTTCTACAACTCAAGTCTTTCATCTCTTCCCCTACCTCCATGTCTTTCCAGGTCTTCTCACTGTCCTGTTAAATGGACGGTCTGAATATTGAAATGATTTGTATTCCAGAAGGTGCCAAATCATAAAGTTGTCTTTCAAAACACCTTTTCCTTACTGTTTCCTTATTATGTACTTTGTTGAATTTACTTTTTTATTTTAACAGTGAATACTGAACTATAATAAACATGTAAACATCATTTTTATAAGCCTATTACAGGTTTCCAGGTTTAGTAATTCTATATGGTACTTTGATAGCAATTCAATATAGTAATTCCATACTGTAATATAGTTATTCTCAATCTTTAATTTAGACACAATAAATGTCAGGACTGGTAAATTATGTGCTTAGTTCAGAGCTGTTCCTTTTAACGATACTACAAATGATCTCAAAAGGGTTTTTAAAAATAGATTTTCAAAGTAGAAAAACACTTGCTATCTAGCCACTGTCAGGGAGACTTACTTCAAGATGTCCTGGTGGTTCCTTTGAGCACAAATGAACCACCCTCTATAAGCAGAGGACAAACAATGACTTGGCAGAAGAAGAGGCCCATACAGTAGTTCCAGAAATGCAGATTTTTTAAAAAAAGAAGCTAACATTTAATATGAAGGGTTTTCAATATGTTTTCAATATGTTATCTTATTTGATCCTCACAGTAACTCTGAGAGTTGGGCGCATTTGTTATTGATTTTGTGGATGAGGAATTTGAGGCCGAGAGAGGATAAGTGATTTTCCCTGGGCAGAAAGGAAGAAATGTCCTCAAGCAGTTGAGACAAGGACCTCCCCAGCTGAGGCCCTTCCTAGTAAAGTCTGTCAGTAGAGCTCAACAACAACAGAGGAGTAAGGTTGGCTGGTGATCTGGCTGAGAGATGAGATTGGCTCCAGGCATCATTACCATTGCTGTCATTGTGGCAGAAAACTGCGAAACTCGGTAGTTAAGAAGCAGCTAGGTGGTGCAGTGTTAAGAGTGCTGGGTCTGGAGTCAGGAAGACCAGAGTTCAAATATAGCCTCAGACAGTTTATTAACTGTGTGGCCTTAGGCGAATCATCTAACTGTAGGCTGCCTCAGTTTCCACATCTGTAATATGAGGATAACAATAGCACCTACTTCTCAGGGCTGTTGTGAGGAATAAAGGAAAAAATATTTGTCAAGTGCTTGGCATGGTGCTTTGCACATAGTAGGGAATATTGGAATGCTAGTTGTTGTTGTTTTTATTATTATTTCACCTGATGTCTGAGGCTGTATATCCTTGATATTTCCCTGTTCTCTTCCCAGAAACTATACTCAAATGAGGTAAAAATTTGTTAACAAATGGCCTGCAGATTTGTTCTCTGAGTCTATTCTATGTATTGGTGCTACCTACTATATACTCTTAGTATATTTAGTTCCTTAGGTATACATGAATTGAATATTGAATATGGGTTGGGTCTGGTGAAAATAGAGAGGGATAAAGGGATAAAATCCTCAACAATATGAAAAAGACGGCATCTCTAATTCTCTTTTCCTGCCCTCACCTGATGACCATTCCAGGTGTCCCAGGCACCTGAGGCTTCCAGTTCCCATCCTACAATATTTTTCTGATCTATACTTTGTCATTGAAATGTTTCTTTCTTGTATTTTACTCTCTTAGTAAATAAAGTTATCAATAATTCAATATTTATCAATAATTTACTATTTTTAGGCACTATGATAAGTGCTGGAGATACAAAGACAAGCAAACAAGACAGTATGTGCCCTCAAAGAGATTGCATTCTAATGGAGAGGCAAATGGTTTATAAATGGAACTAAAGTAGCATGGTGGCCAGATTCTGGATAAGATAAGAAAACTCACTCATCAGAGCCCAGCATCCCATGATTCCAAGTACAGAGTCCAAATTCTGATGGGAGGGCATTGAGGAGGCTGGCCAGAGTGCAGGTGGCAAGGCTTTCTTCACATTTATCCCCTCCTCTCTGCTCACACAACACCCACTCAAATTCAAACTATTTTCATTCCTTGTCTTGGTTATTTTCATAGAAAAACAGAATTTGAGAGTAAGAAAGGACCTTAATAGTCATCTAGTTGAACCTCTACCATTGGCTTCTCCCAGCTTCCTGTCTTTTCTTGGCTTCAATCTATATCATATAATTTTACCAGATCTTAGCCTTCCTGGTGCACAGATCCATACATGTCACTCTGCTGCTTAAAAAACCCATCAGTGGCTATCTATTGTCTATAGGATGACCCTATTAAATTTAATTTTATTAGATATGGCCCAGTATTGTAGCCTACCAAGATTCTTTGGGATTCTAACTTACCCATCTATTGTTATCTACTCCAGCTTTTTTCCAAACCCAAATTTGATAAATATGTTAAGCCTTTATTTATAAGTCATTGATACTTAAATATTAAATAGCTCAGAGTCATTGCTGGGGTACCACACTAGAGCCCTCCTTTCAAATTAATATTGGGCCATTAATCATTGCTCTCTGGAGATAGTCAATTAGCTGAAAGATATGGTCTCCTCTTAAGTTTCCAGAGTTTTCTCAGTCCACCCAATGACTTCCGTCTTCCAGTTCACTTCCATTTCACCATTCTCTGCTCATAGCAAAGCTATAACTGGGTATTTTGTTTGGGGCTCAAGAGAAAGGAAAAAAAAAACTTCAGTGATAGGGTAAAGGAGGACAGAGACTCAGAGACTTTTAAAATGTCCTTTTCTCAACTTATGTGTACAGAAACATTTATAACAGTTCTTTTTGTGGTGGTAAAGGACAGGTTGTGGTATGCGATTGTTATGGAATATGATTGTGCTATAAGAAATGATGAGCAGGATGATTTCAGAAAAGACTGAAAAGACCTACATGAACTGATGCAGAATGAAATGAGAAGAATCAGGAGAACACTGTACACAGTGGCAGCAATATTGTATGATGATAAACTGTGAATGGCTCAGCTATTCATATCAATACAATGACATAAGATAATTCCAAAGGACTCATGATGAAAAATGCCATCCACCTACAAGAAATGAGGGAGTCTGAATGCAGACCAAATATACTTTTAAAAACTTTATTTTTCTTGTTTGTTTTTGGTCTGTGTTTTCTTTAACATGACTAATATGGAAATACGATTTGCAAGACTGCACATGGGTGCAGTATCCTATATCAAATTATTTGCTGTCTCAGGGAAAGGGAAGGGGAGGGAGAAAACTTGAAAATCAACGTTTTTGAAATGTTAAAACTTCTTTTACATGTAGTTGGGAAAAATATTAACATTTTTAAAATGTCCTTTTCTTCATTCATCCAGCTGCTACTAGTGCAGACTCTTATCACCTCCTGTATGGACTATTATAATAACCTGGGTGGGCTCCTTGGCTCAAGTCTCTCTCCACTAGAATTGGTCCTCTACTCAGATGCAGAAGTGATTTTCTTAAAATACTTGTCTGACCATATCATCTAGTCAATAACTTGCAGTCACTCCCTATCATCTCTAGAAATAAATATAATAGCCTCTGTTTTGCATTTAAAGTACTTTACAACTCGGTCCTTCCCTACCTTTCCTGTCTTACACCTTTCCACAAACTCTACAATTGAATCATAGAGGCCTACTTGTACATTACATTCACTCACTCATCTCCCTGCCTTTGTATTTATTGGCTATTCCACATATCTGGAATGCTCTACTTCCTCACCTGGATTCCTTTAAGATTCAACTGAAATCTCACTTTCTATAGGATACCTTTTCTAGTTCTCCCCTGTGCGGCTTCCTCACCTACTCCCATTCGCTCTGAGATTTCATCTACTTTGTATGTATTAGATATATGTGTGTGTGTGTGTATGCACACAATTTTTTTGCATGTCTTCCTTATTTAAGAGATACTTGAGGACAGGAATAATTTTTCCCCTTTCTTAAGACAGAAGAATATTTAGTAAACTCTAAATAAAAAAATAAGAAAATCTTCAATGACCCAGGACAATTCTGAGGGATTTATGGTAAAGAACGCTGCCCACATTCAGAGGATGGACTGCAGGAGAGGAAACATATAAGAAAAACAACTGCTTGAACGCATGGGTCGGGGTGGACATGATTGAGGGTGTGGACTCGAAACTACCACACCAATGCAACTACCAACAATTTGGAAATTGGTCTTGATCAAGGACACATGACAAAACTAGTGGAAATGTGCATTGGCCATGGGTGGGGGGAGTGCGGGGGGGGGGGCGAAGGGGAAAGGAGGAGCATGAATCATGTAACCATGTTAAAAATGAATATTAATAAAGGTTTAAAAAAAAGAAAATCTAAATAAATAGTTGACTGACTTATTGAATGACTTTCTAGTGAGGGCAGAAGAGAAACTCAGCTCTATGGATCATCTTATAATTGTAACAAGTCAAGTGTGGCAAGTTCAGTTCATTGGAGGTGAGCATAAGGGTTGGGATAATTTGACACCCTTGTCTACCTATTCTTCCTATCCACCATCTCTATTCTCATGTAATCCCAACTTAATCTGTCATTGTGCTACTGATGATGAAAGAAGCCTGACTCTAGTAGGGGTCCAGAAAAGGCCAAAACCCTGCCCCTAGACAGGACAGTGATAAAAATGGTAGCTTATATAAAGAGGCAGTAATTCCAACCCAACTCAGACTGAGTAGATGTTTATGCAGTGGTCTTACCCCAAGCATATGTGGGAGGAGGTAGCAAACATGGTTGTTGTCAGCCTAGGTGTAGGGTTGGATGAAGGAGAAGAGAAAGATCTTTCCTTCCCCTCTGTCCCCACAATGTCCATACAAGGACTCAGGTACCTGTCTCCTATTCCTGCTCTTTAAGGAGTCCTGGCCATAGGGAGATTTCTTTTAAAAAGTTTAAATGTTTTTCATTATATATCTCCTGATTTCATTTTAAAATTTAAAATTTTTTTCATTTAAAATTTTTTTGAGTTTCAAATTCTCTTCCTCTCTCTCATCCCTCACACACCCCTTAAGAAGGCAAGCAATATATCAGTTATACATGGACCCATGCAAAATTATGGAAGAAGGGCTATATCTATACATGTTTGAGAATATTGGGGATTTCTACCCACCTTTGATTACTTCTACATCCATGAATCCACAGTTACTCTTCCTACATCTGAACAGGAGTTTGACTTTGGGCATAAAACTAAATTCACTGATACCTGGGTTAAAGCCCTGGAGCCATCCCCTAGTTATGGATTTGCTCCATAAGGCTGCTATCTATTTTCCAGTTTGTATCTGCCTGCTTTCTCTTCCCATGCAACTGCCCTTTCTCTCCAATTCTGTACTGTTTGAGGTATTCCCATGCCTTGGTACAAGATGCCTTAAGAGTTTTCATGTCCTGGAATTTCATGTCCAATGGACAACAGTTCTACATATGCCACAATTGTGATTTGCCCTGGAAATCCTTCCTAAGTGGTAGCATAGTACAATTGGATGGTCTCAGCTTTGCCATTTATAACCTTTGTGATCTTGGCCAAGTAACTATACTTCTCTGGGCCTCAGTTTTCTCATCAGTCATGTCAACAGAATATCATTTTATACTTAATATTTTGCCTTCTTGCCTTCATTTGTGATGGATTTAAATTACGTTATCCAGGACAAATCACATTAAATAATCACCAGATTTGCATTAGTTTAACTATAATATCATTTTCTTGTTTTCCTTGCTAAACCAAATAAATACATTTTTAAATCTGTCACTTGTTTCCATGACTATATACATTGACTTTTAAAGATATGACCACTAGTCTTCTGAGTATACAGCAGGACCTTGTTTTATTGAACTTAACATGCAAACTCGGATATATGTGAGTGTCAATATAAAAAATTAAAGGCAGAAAAATGCACAAAATAAAAAAATTAATTACTCCTTAAGTCCTCACCATTTTTCTAGGCAGTGTAAAAGTCTTGCAGCAGTTTGCCCAGTCATGCTCATTCTTGCTCCGAGCAGCATTAGTGCGAGTCATTACATTGTTTTGTGCTCAAAATTAGCTCCTGCGCTAGTCTTTGTCTGGAGTTCTAACTTATAACAAGTCATGTCTGTGTCAGAGCAGTGCTTCACTATTTCATTAAGGCTATTTAGTTATTAAAAATGACCCCAAAGTACAAGAGTCTGGGATTATGGTCCTCTGATTCTTTTTAGCAGGGTTCACTGGCCCTGCCATTCATATATTTGCTTCAATTCTTTTGGAGTTCCATTCATATCCTCTCTCTTTGCTACCTCTGAAGGGGATGAGTTCCATAAGCTTTCTATTAACTTTATTTCATTTACTTATTTTTTCCTTTTATTTTTTCCCCATGAAATTTCTAAGAGCAGAGCAGTATCATTTTTATATTAAGAAACTAAAGGAGAAAGCAAATAAGCTCAATAACTTAACCATTGTAAGCTGAAAGCAATACTTCAAAGGGCAGAAAACTAGAACACAGGCTCAGATCACAAAAAGCCTAGACTCCTGGTTATCTAGTGGACAAGGGAGATGTTACCTTACTTCTTCCCAGAAGAAACCCTGAATCTGGCCCCTTTTGAGTTAAGAAAATAAGATGTGAGAGTGTAGTATAAGATTCCTACTTACTATACTGGGACCTTACCTATTTCCTCAAAAAAAAAGTGTTATATACAAGTGCTATGTACCATTCTATTTTCATACTCTTTTTTTTTTAATAAACCCTTACCTTCCATCTTGGAGTCAATACTGTGTAAAGTAAGGGCTAGGCAATGGGGGTTAAGTGATTTGTCCAGGATCACACAGCTGGGAAGTGTTGGAGGCCAGATTTGAACCCAGGACCTCCCGTCTCTAGGCCTGGCTCTCAATCCACTGAGCTACCCAGCTGACCCCTATTTTCATACTTTTTAATAAATTCAGCTGTCAATGATTGAATGTCTACTGAATATAAGGCATCATACTATGCATTAAGTAGGATAAAAAGATGATTAGAACATGGTGTTTGCCTTCCAGAAGCTTACAATTGAGGAGGGAGTTTGACACTTTAAACAAATAAATAAAATAGTCAAATGAAAATGTGTGAGAAGCACAAACATAGGGCTAGGCAGAGGATTAAGGAAGACTACTTATATGTGGAAGAGGTTGGCATTTGAAGTTGAGCTTTGAAGATTTCGGTTGGCAGAGATCCTAGAGCACTTGGAACCTAGAGCCGTATAAATAAAGGCACATGGGGCAGGAAAGTACAGAAGTTGTTTGGAGAATAATAATGGTTAGCATTTATAGAGTGTTCAAATTTTGCAAAACACTTTATACACTATAGCTATTTCTCATCTCCCCCACCCCATCTTGGGGACCCTTCAATAATTTGTGTGAGCAGTATCCACCAGGCTCTATAATACACATCTTATTTGATCCTCACAACAACTCTATGAAGGTGCTTTGGCTATCCTCATTTTACAGATGTGCAAACTGAGGTACAGAGTGGTTTAGTGAATTCCCCAGTTTCATACAACTAATAAAAGTTTGAGTTAATATTTGAACTCATCACTTCCTGACTCTAGAGCCTAACACACTGTCCAGTATACCATCTAGCTGCTTATATATGGCCTAACTTTTAAGAACAGAGAGTGGAGAATATTGGCTGATATGTGGAGTTTATGAGGGTGAACAATATGAGATAAGGTGTAGAGATAGGTCGAAATCAGACTGTGGATGGTCTTGAATAGGTATTGACCCTGGATCAGAGGGCTTGGGTTCAAATTCCACCTTTGACCCTACCTGAGTGACCTTGGAAACTACTTAAACTCCTTTGACCTCAGTGTCCTCATCTGTAAAAGGGGTAGATGACCTCTGAGGTCCTTTCCAGCTCTAGATCTATGATCTCATCATTGTCAAACTGAGGACTGTGGCCTATACCAGTTAGTTGGCCATTGGAAGCTACTGAAGATTTTTAAAAATCCTTACTTTCTCTCTTAATAACAACCCTAAGGAGGGCTATGCTAATGGGATTAAGTGATGTGCCCATGGTCACATGGTAAGAAAGTGTCTAAGACCATGTTTGAACCCAGGCCTTCTTGACTCCAGGCCTGGTGTTCTATCCACTGAGACACCTGACTGCCCTGCTACTGAAGATTTTTAAACAGGGTGAGATACATCAACAACCCCAAACATTTAGAAGACCAGGATGGCCCTATACTGTGTAGAATGGCTTGGAACTGGGGAGAGGTCTGTGGTGGAGAAGCCTCCTTTCTCTGTCTTCTCAAATGACTGAGGCTCTACTTGTCCATATTACTTTGTTCATTTTGTGAGCCCTTAAGGATATCGATACCATGTTTTTGTTCTTTAGTCATTGTCATGTCTGATTCTTCGTGATTCCGTGGTCCATAGTATACCAATACCATTCATGGGATTTTCTTGGCAAAGATACTGGCATGGTTTGCCATTTTCTTCTCCAACTCATTTTACAGGTGAAGAAATGGAGGCAAAAAGGTTAAGTGACTTACCCAGGGTCTGAGACAGGATATGAACTGAAGTCTTCCTGACTCCAGGCTTAGCACTCAAACCACTGAGCCACCTAGCTGCCTCTACAGTATTTTCAAATTGAAAAGGCTTTTCCTCATAATGAGCCTCTGAGTTATGTGGTGTAAGTACTTCCAGCTTGCCTTATGCAACTGAGAAAATTCAAGCTCAGAGCTGTTAAGATTGCACAGTTAATAAGTGGCGGAGTCATGACTTGACCCAAGGTCCCCTGTCACCAATTTCAGTGTTTTCTCTACCACCCCATAGCCACCCCACTGCAAAGCATCAGGGCAGGACAATGTACATATTCCACAAGGGTTGTCTGATGCTCCACCTGACACCACCAACTAAACAATGAATAAAACTCCATGACTAAAATAGATGCTTGCATCCCTAAGGCCCAAAGTTAACTTGCTTCCCAATACACTTAATATCATCGGGGCACAGCTCACTGTCCTAATATAAACATCACAATGGCAATTTTGTACTTTGGTGCTCATGAGGCAGCAAGAATGAGGGTGACGCTCTCAGGACTGGACAAATATTTCTGCTACGTGAGGGAGAATGCCAAAGACTCCCAATCTTGGGGCCTTACTAAGAACAGAGCAAGGGATATTTCAGAGAAAAGGTAGATTATAAAAGGTACTCCTTGCTACTGGCCTTGGCTAGACTGGAGTAGAGAAATGAAACTGGGGGATTCTGTTTCCCTTCATTTTGAAGGATTTTTTCTTCTCAGAATCAAGTCCTTAAGTTGATAATAGTGCGACATCTGTGTATCCAACATTGCTTATTACGATCCCTGATTAACTTAATAAGACACACTTCTAAAGCGAAAACTGTAAATGGCAGCTCTAGAAGCAACTTACAATCCAGTTATAAGGGAATAGGTGAACAAATTGTGGTACGTTAATCTGTGATTATGTTATGATGCCATCAAGACCAATAAACACGAGTAATAGACAAATTCAAAAAAGAATTCTGAAATAATGCTAAATGAAAAAAGGAAAACCAGAAGAATAAAGTATGTATTAACCATGCCCATAGATGAAGAAAAGTGAATGAGAATGAACAAAGTATTGTAATGGAAACTTAAAAGGAGTAATTGGAAATTTGTTATATTTTATGTACCAAAATTAATTTAAATATAGATTTGGTTGGTTGTATTGATGTTTGATGTGAAAATTTAAAAATAAAATGTAATTAGGGGAAGCTAGGTGGCTCAGTGGATTGAGAGCCAGGTATAGAGATGGGAGTTCCTGGGTTCAGATCTGGCCTCAGATATTTCCTAACTGTGTGACCCTGGGTAAGTCACTTGACCCCCATTATCTAGCCCTTACTCCTCTTCTACCTTGGAACCAATACACAGTATTGACTCTAGGATGGAAGGTAAGGGTTTTTTTTTTTAAAGAAAAAAGAAAAAATTAAATATAATTAATTAACTAAAGAAAACTGCTCAGCTGATTAGCATATTCCATGTCTATGGTGATGGTCCGTGTCAATCAAGAGTAAGCCTTGCAAAACTAGAAACCTGGGTTGCAAATTCCAGGGTGAGGGCTCTTTCCAGTTTTGTTGGGTAGACAGGCAAATAAGTCACTGTCTTTCATCACAATTGTGGTTACGTGAATAAGGGAGGACTGGGAACCTTCTTCAAGAAGGCTTGTTATCAGTTGATCAAGCTGCATTTCCAAGCTAGTTTGCAGGAGATTTGTGGCTTGGGATTTACTAATAATGGTGACATAACACCACCTTGTATTTTGGTAAAATTCTTTGAGCTTTTTCAACACTTTCACATTGGTCATCTCTCTTGACGTTGACAATAGCTGTGTTAGGTGAGTAGGGCACGGTTTACCGTCCTTGATTCACAGATAAGGAAACTGGGGCTCAATAACTTGTCCAAGAACTCATAGCTAGTCAGAGGCAGGACTGGGACTTGAATCTAGGTTTTCAGATTTCTGCTCCAGTACTTGAAAGTGAATAATAATAATAATAATATTGCAGAGATAAACATGGTTGCCTCTGGTGACTGTTGTGGCATCTTTAATGAGCTATACTAGTTACATGGCACAGCATTAGCTCCCTCAGAAATCAGCCTTTTTACTTATTTATAAGGGATTGAGGAATTAAGCCCAAACCATTTACATAATGTTTAGAAAAGTGAAATACGTGCTTCAAAGGATTTGCTCATTGCTTAAACAATTCTATTTATGCAAAAGATTCATGTAACTTTATAAAGGTTTTCAGGGACTTTAAAGTATTTTAAATGCTCTGTTAGACTGTACAAGTAACAGATGTTTAATGACATGTTTAAGTTTTTGTTTTGCTGAGAAAGCAATAGATCACTTGATATTTTCTTTAAAAATCACAACAAAAATTCCACAACTTTTAAAGCAGGTCTAAGACCCGTCATTTCTCATGCCTTCCTGATGATAAATCAAGTGACTACTGTAAAATTCACAGGATAATAGTGTACTAGCAAGATTTCTCATTTGCCTAAAAATAGAATCCTTTCCAAAGCACAATCTTTTGTGACACCTCTTGTTCTTTTTCATAATAAGACAGATGGTGTCAGTAATTGCCTATATATTTAATTAAGTAAAAAAGCTGCACAGGGAGGATTTGGCAAAAGTAGGAAAATTCAAGTTATGCGACGAGGAAAAGGAGAAAGCAAAACAAGGCAGGAACCCAAGGTTTCGCATTGAGTGTAGAAAATCTTATGTCTACCACCTCAATGGCCATATGTTGATATAATCTTCCTCCCTGTGGGGCTAAAGGTCCTTGTCCAAATGCTGAATGACAGGGGCTCTGCTAAGGAATTCTAAGTTTGAGGGCTATTTTTTATTTGTTTTTGTTTTGCAAACAGACTTTTGACCAGCTAGAAGGTAATGGCTCCATCTGTTCTTTAAATCTCTGTCAAATGTTGACAGGATTCTTCCAGTGGTCATTCCAATTTCTCCTTTCAGACAGGCTGTTGTCCAGTTTTATATACCCAGTGGGCTAACCTTTCTGAATGGGAAAAGGAAATCTCGGGGAAGACATTAGCTTCTACTTCTAGTAGACAGTTTGGAAAACCAACTGGGCATACAAAGTGCATTAGGTTGTTTTCTACAGTCCCACATGAATCCATCCTTTGGATCAATAGATATAAGGCATCTTTTAGTTGTAGATGTAATGTGTGATCTTCAACAAGCTGTTTGACCCCTGAGTCTCAGTTTTCTCATCTTTAAAATTAGGATAACAATCCCTGTCCTACCTCTCTCACAGAGTTAATGTGAAAAACAGATTAGATCATTCATTCATTCAACAGATTTTATTAAGCACCTACTGTGTGCATTGCTGTTGAGTTGTTTTTCAGTCATGTCTGAGTGTTTGTGACCTCTTTGAGGTTTTTCTTGGCAAATAGACTAGAAAGATTTGTCACTTCTTTCTACAGTTCATTTTATAGATGTAGAAACTGAGGTAAACAGGGATAAATGACTTGCCCAGGGTCACACAGTTAGTAAATGTCTGGGGTCATATTTGAACTCGGGAAGAGAAGTCTTCTTGACTGCAGGCCTGACACTCTATTGACTGCGCCACCTAGCTGTGCATCCACTGTGCAAAGTGCAAAGACTAAAACAAAAGTATAGTGCCTCTCCCATAGAGCTTATAATTTAGCAATGGATGTGAAAATACTTTGTAACCGTACTTTATTATGCAAATACAACAAATCATTGTTATTATTTATCCATTTCTACCTAGACTCCTGAAACTTGAAAATGGTTACCATTTCATTAAGTTCTCTCCTTTCTTTTTCCTTTCCTTTCCTTCCTTCTTTCTTTCTTTCCTTCCTTTCTCCCTTCCTTCCTGTTTCTTTCCCTTACCTTCAGTCTTAGAATTCACAGTATCGGTTCCAAGGCAGAAGAGTGGTAAGGGCTAGGCAATTTGGATAAAGTCTAGACAATTTGGTAAGTGACTTACCCAGGGTCACACAGCTGGGAAGCATCTAAGGCCAAATTTGAACCCAGGGCCTCTCATCTCTCTGGCCCAACTCTCTAATCACTGAGTCACCTAGCTGCCCCTTCACTGCATTTCAAACAGTCAGCAATTCTATTCAATTCTACAAACATTTATTAAACACTTTCTAAATGCAAAGTATCTACCAAGTTTTCTTCTTTCCATTCTTGTCCCTCTTCTAATTTATCCTTTATACCACTGTCAGATGTCTATATCTGGTCTATCTTTATGCTTAGATCTGGCCTTTCTCCTGCTCAAAAATCTTCAGCAGATTTTGACTACTTCCTGAGGAAAGTTAAAACTCCTTTCTATGGCATTCAAGATCCTCTACAATTTAATGATAGCCTGCCTTTCCAGGTTTGTCTCCTATTTCTTTTCTTTGCGTACTCTTGTCTAGTTAAACACTATTCTCTGCCACTTGAATAATCTCTTTGTTTTCCTACCTGATTCAAGCCAGTTAGTCCAGAACCTTTCCCCCAGGGGACAAGAAGGAACGTACAGATAGAAATAGCAAGAGTAACCATCGGACATTCATGAGTTTATCCCGTTTCCAAAGGAATTCTATCAACCTTTGTGCTTAGCCTCGTAGAAAACTTCTTATGATTGCTATATTCAGAGGTATCTGGGTTTCCTTACCCTACATCAGTGGTTCCCAAACTTTTTTGGCCTACTGCCCCCTTTCCAGAAAAAAATATTCCTTAGCGCCCCTGGAAATTAATTTTTAAAAAATTTTAATAGCAATTAATAGGAAAGATAAATGCACCTATGGCCATCAGTGCCCCCCTGGATTGCTGCAGCACCCACCAGGGGGCAGTGGTGCCCACTTTGGGAATCACTGCCCTACATGAAGCTTCCAGTTCTATTTATCTACTTTGGTATAAAACAACATAACCCTTAATACTGTGAGCCATTATGAAATGGATGATGGCCCCAACCCATTTGGTTGCCTGTATTTTAACTACATACATACGTAGCTTAATTCCCTGAATGGAGCCAAAGTCATCACTTAGCGCATATGCATATCTTATCCCCTTTTGGTACAGTTAAGTAAATATATAGCTAGTATATTACTCAACCACCACTATAGGCAAAGAACCTAAGAGTATGGCTATGTCTCTCTTTCTTGAAATCCCAAGCTTGACAAACCTTCCTGCCTAGAATTTATCCTACTTCCTTTTTGGTGAATTGATTGCTACTCCTCCTTCAAAGCCTGAATTAAATGCCAATTCCTTTGGGAAGTCTCCTGATAACAATCCAAATGAATAAATATTGCATTCCTACAGAATATCCTTTCCAAATTATGGCTATCTGTTGAATTGTCAAGAAGATTTAGAGGTGGAGGAGACCTTAAAGGCCATCTAGTCCAACTCCTTTATTTTGTAGATGAAGAAATTAAGACCTCTGAAAAGTTACTCAACATCAGAGAGCTAACTAGTCATCTATGGTATACAAAGTCATTCTATCTGATTCCAATTTAGTAGTCTTATCACTAGACAGACCACACTGCCTTTCTCCAGCTAGGATCCATTTTTTTTTCTTCCAGATATCTTTCCAGTTATTTTTCAATCCCTAATCATTGCCACTGGCGGGAAGCAGGATGGAAGTGAGAGGTTAGAGGGGGATAGTGTTGGAGAGGGAAGGAGAGAGTAGAACCTGAAATGGTCATCCCAACTGACCATATCCTAGAGGACTACTTTTAGTATAGGCTTTCAGAAAACCAGATAAAGATGTATGGATTTACTTTGAAGGGAAGCCTGGAGACAAGGTAAGACCTTTCGCATAGGTCTTTTTGAGCCTCTTTGGGGAAAAAAAACCCCAACAACAACCAAAAAAAGAGCTCACTTTTCCCTTCTTTTTAAAAAAAATACAAGAGATGACTTGTTAGGGGAGCAAGGAAGGATGTATTCAGAAATGAAGATGATATAAAAAAAATCAATATATACATATACATATATATTTTAAAGATAGTTCTAGAAACTACTTATAGGATGAGTTAGTCCAAACAGGGACTAAAGGAATGGGTTTTGTCTTAAAACAAAACATAGCCAAGAACTAAGAATTATTATCCAGTCCTAAATTCTGTGAACATATTTGTTCCAAGTAGAATCCCTAATTTTGCTGTTAAGTCTAGTGCCATGTGGTACCGGGGTTAACAAAGACACTTGCTAGTTGCTAAGCTTCATGACAGAAGAAGTCTTTGCCATTTACATTGTGCAACATGTCACCACCATCCTCAGTATCCCTATAATTACTGGTACATTTTCTCTTTCTTTACAGATTTCTCTCATTGACATACATGCAGGCTTTTTAAAGGTTCAAGCCTTTTATTTTAATGTTTCAAAACCCTTTGGGGTCCATTTTCCCTTCACTAGGCATTAGCTTGTGATTAACAACATGCTTATTATAGAATTGAAAAACAGTGAACAATAGGCAATTCTGTATATCTTCAAAGCCTATTAAATTTTCATTTATAAATATACTGTTAGCCTTTATATGTATATATTTTATAGAACATGTATATGTGTATATATGTAGATATGCAGGGACATACACACGTTATTCATATTTTTATTAATAATAAATTGTAAATTTCATAGTGCCTTCTCAGAGAGTATCTTTGGAACCTTTGAAAAAAGATCCAATGAGATCTAAGAAAAAGGAAAAGGAGAAAAAAGCAGCTGAAATGAATCCTGGATGTATATTGATCTATGTGTCTTTTGAGCCATCAGACTTGACTTTTCATTCTGAAAAATGGATTTATTAGTTTTTGAGATTCATCTCTTATGATGAAGATTAATGATGTGATGATGTAGTATTCTGAACTTCCTAGAACAATGTTAATAAAAGTAATGCTTTATATTTCATAATGCATTTAGCTTTTCAAAGTGCTCTCCCTCCTATGCTCCTAATAGATCCTTAGGATAATCTTTTGAGGGACTATTGTGATAATGAGATTAAATCTATCTTGCCCATTCTCAAATCTAATCACCCAAAGCAAAAACAACTCCACTTAACTCACAAGTTGGGAGGTCTGTGATCTTTGTGTGCTAGAGTGAATGACAAATCAGAATTTACTAATTGCCTCCTGGGCAGTCCTAAGAAAAGCATCTGTTGTGATTGGACATGTAAACTAGGAAGAAGGCACAGGAAGTGATGCATAAGAAGCCCCTTTAAAAGAGAGTTCATTGAGTTCAGCCTCTCTCTTCTGGTTCATGTCTTGGATCTGAATGAGCTCTTCTTGTTCTGGACCCGGGACCCTGAGATCTTGGTGAGACTGTTCTTAAATCTTTCTCTTAAAACTATACATGGTGAGTATAAAGACTAAATCTTCCTGGAATTCCAGGACCTTCCAGTCCTTGGCCTTGGGCTAATTAGGTCTGCCTGGGTTAAACTAGGGGATTGGAGCAAGTTACCTAGTGTGTTAGATTACTTATTCTATCTTATCCTCCCTCATTTCCTTATTTCCTCTTCCTCTTCTCATTTGTAAATAAACTTCCATACAAGTCAATTTGACTTGAGGTTATTCCTTAATTGGGGATTGATAATTACTCAATTCCCTGTCAACCAAACCTTTTAATATTCACCCAATTAAAACCCCTTTTTACCCCTTACACTATCCACATACATTTGACAGATAAGAAAATTTAGGCATATGGAGGGTAATAATTCATGTCAAATCCTGAAATATGTCACATCCACAGTGGAGTCAACCACATAGTAGATAGCAGAACTGTTGTATTTTCTTAGGCTAGATCAGTGATTCCCAAAGTGGCGCCACCACCCCCTGGTGAGTGCTGCAGTGATCCAAGTGGAGCAGTGATGGCCACAGGTGCATTTATCTTTCCTATTAATTGCTATTAAAATAAAAAAATTAATTTCCAGGGGTGTTAAGTAATATTTTTTCTGGAAAGGGGGTGGTAGGCCAAAAAAGTTTGGGAACCATTGGGCTAGATATATGCATAACAGATTGTTATCTTTACATGAACCTAAACAGCAACAGTAAAACCTATTCCACTTGAAATTTTGGCTCCTCCTCCTCATCTGACCTAGGAACCTGTGGGTGCATAAGTCCAGGTGCAGTCTCTACTCACTGCCAGTCTTCCCCTAGTTTTTTGAGATACCTCTACCTGTTAATATTTTCATCAGTAAAAATATCTTTTTTCCACTTTCCAAAAAAAAACCCAACCTAAAATAAAACAAAAAAATAAATATTAAGCACTTACTACATGCCAGTCTTCTTTGAAAAAGGACAAATAACAACCACTACCACCACCAGGCTCTGTGCTAAGCACTGTATAAATATTATCTTATTTGATCCTTACAACAACCTCGTGTGGGAGGAGCTATTTATTATTATCCTTGTTTTACAGGTGAGGAAGCTGAGGCAGGCAGTCATTAACTGATTAGCCTTGGGTCACATAGCTAATTAGGTATCTGAAGTTAAACTTGAACTGAGGTTTTCATGACTCCAGATGCAGTGTTCCAACCACTGTATGCTCTAGCTACCTGTGTTATGTTTCAAGTTGCCACATCTGCTTATTTGGTGAAGCTGAGACCAGATTCTTGGATTTTTGCCTCTTTGTTTATTACAAGAAAAAGTTCTCCTGAAACCAAACTCATTATCTTTCCCTTCGAAACCCTGCCTTCTTCCTAAGTTCCATTTTGGTTGAATGCTTTATCAGCCTTCCAGGCACCTAGGTTTGTAATCACTGGGATGTCCTCATTGCTCTATTCATCTCCACTGCTTGCTTGTGTTCAATCCCTTCTGTTCCTTCTGGTAACTACCAGTTTGGTTCAGTCTCTCCTCACTGTTTATCTAGATGACTATTTGTGGTCACTGTGAATGAGTTGTTTCAGTTGTCTGACCTTTCATGACCCTTTTTGGGGTTTTCTCAGAAGAGATACCAAAGTGGTCTGCAATTTTCTTCTCCAGCTCATTCTACAGATGAGGAAACTGAAGGAAACAGGGTTAAGTGACTTGCCCAGGGCCACACAGCTAGAAAGTGTTAGGCCAGACTCAGGAAGATGAATCTTCCTGACTCCAAGTCCAGCACTCTTACCCTCTGTGCCACTTAGCTGCCCTTAGATCACTATAACAGCCTCATTGGTTTCTCTACCTCAAACTTCTTGTCACTTTAGTCCCTCCTACACATGGCTCCCAAAGTGATTTTTCTTCAACTTGAATCTGACCATGTCATTTTCCTACTCAGTCAACTCTGGTGTGTCTCTGTTACCTCATGGATGAGATACAAACTCCTCTGTTTAGCCTGTAAAGCTTTGCCCTTTGGCAAATTGGCCTCATCTCTTCTTTCTCCCACAATATCGCATCTCTCTTCTCTGTGCCTTTGCCTGGAATGCACTCCCCCTTTACCCATATCTCCCAGAATTTCTTTCATCTTTCAAAGCATAGCTCAAGAACTACCTTCTACAGGGTAGAATTGATATGAAGCCTTTTCTGATCCCCACCCTGCAACTGCTAGGGCTCCCCCTTCCAAACCACCTTATATGTATCTACTTTGTATAGATTTGTATTTATTCTTTCAGTATTCCATATATACTTGTATATGTATGTGTCTCCCCTATTAAAATGAAAGCTTCTCTTGGGAAGAGACATTGCTTCCTTCTTTGAACTTGTTCTCTCAGTGCCTGGTGCAGACGAGGCATTTATAAAGGCCTACTTACAGATGTATTGACTGGCCTAGACAAGCTAATATGCCCATAAGCAGAGAGACAGGTAGATAATCAGATAGACAGATAGGCATACAGATAGCTAGACAGACATCAACAGATAGATCTAGAAAAATAGATCTATAACATAATAAAAATGACCATTCTACCCAAATTAATTTACCTATTTAGTGCCATACCTATCAAACTACCAAAAACATTTTTACTGAATTAGAAAAAACTATAACAAAGTTCATTTGGAATAACAAAAGATCAAGAATATCAAGGGAAATAATGAAAAAAAATGTGAAAGAAGGGGGCCTAGCAGTATCAGATATTAAACTATACTATAAAGCAGCAGTCATCAAAACGGTATGGTACTGGCTAAGAAACAGAAAGGAGGATCAGTGGAATAGACTTGGGGTAAGTGACGTCAGCAAGACAGTGTATGATAAACCCAAAGAGCCCAACTTTTGGGACAAAAATCCACTATTTGACAAAAACTGCTGGGAAATTTGGAAAACAATATGGGAGAGATTAGGCTTAGATCAACATCTCACACCCTACACCAAGATAAATTCAGAATGGGTGAATGACTTGAATATAAAGAGGGAAACTATAAATAAGTTAAGTGAACACAGAATAGTATACTTGTCAGATCTCTGGGAAAGAAAAGATTTTAAAACCAAGCAAGAGTTAGAGAAAATTACAAAATGTAAAATAAGTGATTTTGATTATATCAAACTAAAAAGCTTTTGTACAAACAAAAACAATGCAGCCAAAATTGGAAGGGAAACAACAAATTGGGAAAAAAATCTTTATTACAAAAAACTCTGACAGGGGTCTAATTACTCAAATATACAAGGAGTTAAATCAATTGTATAAAAAATCAAGCCATTCCCTACTTGATAAATGGGCAAGAGACATGAATAGGCAATTTTCAGATAAAGAAATCAAAAGTATCAACAAGCACATGAGAAAGCGTTCTAAATCTCTAATAAATGGGGAAATGCAAATCAAAACAACTCTGAGGTATCACCTCACACCTAGCAGATTGGCTAAAATGACAGAAGGGGAGAGTAATGAATGTTGGAGGGGATGTGGCAAAATTAGGACATTAATGCATTGCTGGTGGAGTTGTGAACTGATCCAAAATTCTGGCTGGCAATTTGGAACTATGCTCAAAGGGCTATAAAAGAATGCCTCTCCTTTGATCCAGCCATACCATTGTTGGGTTTGTACCCCAAAGAAATCATAGATAAACAGACTTGTAGGAAAATATTTATAGCCATGCTTTTTGTGGTGGCAAAAAAATGGAAAGTGAGGGCATGCCCTTCAATTGGGGAATGGCTGAACAAATTGTGGTATATGCTGGTGATGGAATACTATTGTACTCAAAGGAATAATAAACTGGAGGAATTCCATGTGAACTGGAAAGACCTCCAGGAATTGATGCAGAGCGAAAGGAGCAGAACCAGGAGAACATTGTATACAGAGACCAATACAGTGGTAAAATAGAATGTAATGGACTTCTGTACTAGCAGCAATGCAATGACCCAGGACAATTCTGAGGGATTTACAGAAAAGAATGCTACCCACATTCAGAGGAAGAACTGCAGGAGTGGAAACACAGAAGAAAAGCAACTGTTTGAACACATGGGTTGAGGCGGACATGATTGGGGTTGTAGACTCGAAACTACCACACCAATGCAACTATCAACAATTTGGAAATAGGTCTTGATTGATGACACATGTTAAAACCAGTGGAAATGTGCATCGGCTATGGGGGGGCAGGGGACGTTGGGGGTGAAGGGGAAAGTAAGAGCATGAATCATGGAACCATGTTAACTTTTCTAAAAAATAAATATTAAAAAACACAGACCTACAGATGGACAGATAGACAAATAGATAAACTTATAGACATAGCTTAAAGACAGATAGATAAACAGACATACAAACAGTCATGGACTGATAGACATATAGATGGATACAGAGATAGGCCGATATAGACTGAGATATAGACAGAAAGACACAGACAGACAGACAGACAGACATAAGAATGGACAGAAAGGTATACAGATTGATAGACACATACAAATATAAAGACAGACAGATAAATAGATATAAAAACAGATAGACATAGACATGTAAATGGATCGACAGATAGACATTGACAGAGAAATATATAGACAATAAAGGGACACAGACAGACATACAGATACCCATATGGACAGACAGATGGATATACAGACTGACAGACATAGACAGATATAATAACAGATAGATATAGAGATATAGACATATAGATGGATAAAGAGATAGAGAGGTACAGATAGATAGACACAGACTAATTGACATACAGATATAGATATAAACAGCCAGACATATCTAAGACAGACAGACAGACAGATAGATAGATAGATGAATAAATATATGGCTGTATGGACAGACAGACAGAGAGATAGGTGGATGGATGGATAGAAGGAGATAGGTAGACAGACAGAAAGATACTTGTAGGCATTTGTTTCTGTTTCTCTATGGATACGTGGGCATACCAGAATGTCTATTATTGTCTTACTTTCCCACAGTTTATCACTTTATCAAACATTTTACCTCTTTCCAATTCAGTTCATAGACTCATAGATCTACAGCTCTAAAGGGATCCTAGGAGTCATCTAGTATAATTCACACATTCTACAGATAATAATTATATTAAATTATTATTATTATTGCCAGGAATTGTACTTAGTGCTTTACAAATATTATCTCATTTGATCCTCACAACCACCTTGGAAGGTAGATGATGTTATTATCCCCTTTTTACAGATAAGGAAACTGAGGCAAATAGAAGTTAAGTGACTTCAGGTCTTCTTCATTTAAACTCAGGTCTTCCTTATTCCATTCCCCATGGTCTATGCACTGTGTCATCGAACCTGTTCCAGTTGAGGGAAATGATGCTCAGTGAGGAGAAGTACTTTGCTGATGTCCCATTCATAGTAAGTAGTAAAGTGGAGATTCAAACTCAGGTCCTGTGATAGTTTATTTAGCACTATCCTAGGAGAGCATACAACAAATTTCCCAGCAAAAGGCAATGCTCTTTATCCCTGGAGTGTTGTACAACTAAACTTCCCATCTTAAAAACATGATTTCCTTTCTTTCAAAAAATACCATTAAGCTTATGATTTTTTAGAGGAACATTTAACTAAAAAATCCAACTCATTATATCATGGCCAAAGAAGCACAAGAGATATTAAACTGAGACTCATGAGATTTTTGGCAAGTGACTCATTTATGCATAATTATGTCAAAAGGAAAGAGAATAGGAAAAGGTATGGGAAAACAGCAAGTGTTTTGAATATTTGAAAATTAGAAGTTGATACAACATTTCTCTACTGAATTAATTCACTTCTCTCTGAATGCAATTTTGTGTTTTTGGTGCTAAGCTTTTATTGTCATTCCATCTTTTTGGATTCCTCTCTACATTTCCTCCTACTTATTCAAAATTTTCCTATAGGACTCAGCTCCAATCTGATCTTTTCCATAAAATCTTTTATGACCAACTCAACCTGAATAATAACTGATATTTATATTGCTTTAAAGTTTATAAATAATTTTACCCATTCTTTCATAATATACTTTAAGTATTTCTTTAGGCTGGGCTTTGGTTTTGTTCTGTTCAGTTTGGACCTGTGACTTCATAAGTATTGGGATCTCCTGGTGAGGAAACCCCTCTTTACTCGGATAGGTAGATAACTACTCTGGACACATGGTCTTGGAAAGTTGTCTGAGAGGTCAAATGACTTGCCTAGGTTCACCTGGCTAGTAGATGTGAGAGGCAAGACTTGCACCCACACTGCCCTAAATCCAAGGCTAGGTCTCTATCCACTATGCCAGGCTGCTTCTTGAGGTTACTAACACTACAGGTGTTATTACCTCTTTTAAAAAAAACCCTTATGTTTTGTCTTAGAATTGATATACGTATTGGTTCCAAGACAGAAGAATGGTAAAGGCAAGGCAATTAGGGTTAAGTAACTTACCCAGAGTCACTTGACTAGGAAGTATCTGAGGCCAGATTTGAACCCAGGTCTTGCTAAGTCTACCCCTGGCAGTCTGTGCTACCTTTTGCCCTGCTTGTTTTTATTTTTACTTTATTTTATTTTAATTTTTTTAATTTAGAATATTTTCCCATGGTTACATGATTCATGTTCTTTCCCTCTACCACACCCTCTCCCCTGTAGTCGATGTGCAATTCCACTGTGTTTTACATGTATTATTGATCAAGACCTATTTCCATATTATTGAGAGTTGCAATAGGGTGATTAATATCTACCTCCCCAATCATATCCCCATAAACCCATGTGTTCAAGCAGTTGTTTTTTTTTTCTATTTCTACTCCCATGGTTCTTCCCCTGAATGTTGATAGTGCTCTTTCTCATAAGTCCCTCAGCCTTGCATTGCTGCTAGTAGAGAAGTCCATTATGTTTGATTGTACCACAGTGTATCAGTCTCTGTGTTCAATGTTCTCCTGGATCTGCTCCTTTCACTCTGCATCAATTCCTGGAGGTCTTTCCAGTTCACATGGAATTCCTCCAGTTTATTATTCCTTTTAGCACAATAGTATTCCATCACCAACAGATACCACAATTTGTTCAGGCATTTCCCAATCAAAGGACATTTTCTCATTTTCCATTTTTTTTTTTTGCCACCACAAAGAGCGCAACTACAAACATCTTTGTACAAGTCTTTCTCTTTATTATCTCTTTGGGGTACAAACCAAGCAGTGCTATGGCTGGATCAAAAGGCAGATAGGCCTTTAAAGCCCTTTGAGCATACTTCCAAATTGCCATCCAGAATGGTTGGATCAGTTCACAACTCCACCAGCAATGCATTAATGTCCCAATTTTGCCACATCCCCTTCAACATTCATTACTCTCCTCTGTTGTCATTTTAGCCACTCTGCTAGGTGTGAGGTGAGATCAGAGTTGTTCTGATTTGCATTTCTCTAATTATTAGAGATTTAGAACACTTTCTCATGTGCTTATTGATAGTTTTGATTTCTTTATCTGAAAATTGCCTATTCATGTCCTTTGCCCATTTATCAATTGGGGAATGGCTTGATTTTTTTGTACAATTGATTTAGTTCCTTATATATTTGAGTAATTAGACTGTTGTCTGAGTTTTTGTAATAAAGATTTTTTCCCAATTTGTTGCTTCCCTTCTAATTTTGGTAGCATTTGATTTTGTCTGTACAAAAACTTTTTAGTTTAATGTAGTCAAACCCCCCTCATTTTTAGATATGAATAAATTGAGGTTCAGAGATGTTAAATAATTTGCCCATGGTAATACAGTGCCTACTACATAGCAGGCAGCATGATAAGTGCTTTAAAAATTGGTTGAGTTGTTCTTCCTAACAACCCTGGGAGATAAGTGTTATTATTATCCCCATCATATAGTTAAGAAAGCCGAGGAAGGAAGAGGTTAAATGATTTACCCAGGGCCACACAGCTAGACAGCATCTGAGGCTGGATTTGAATTTGGGTCTTCCTACCTTTAGGCCCAAAGCTCAACCTTTAGGCCACATATTTGTCTATGTAAATGTTTGGAGGTAGGATTTGAATTCTACTTTTCCTGGCTTCAAGTCTAGCCCTTTATCCACTGCATGATAACTGCCTCTCTGAAATGCCTACTGCCGCCTCTAATCTATTTGGCAGTTATTTTCCATTGAAGTCACCTGAAAATCAATCTTCTGCTGCCATTTATTTAAATCTTGTCTGATAATTTAATTTAGCAAATATTTGAGTCCTGTCCCTCCAACAACCCTACCCTAGAGGATAGGCGCCATTTCTTATACTTCTTTTCACTCTCTAAAATGTCTAGTACAAAGCTTTGCGAATTGAGAAAACATCTGATTCAATTCCCTCATTCCCCAGACCAGAAAACTAAGATCAAACTACAAGTTAGTGGTAGGTAGAGCCTCACGGAGGCCCCAAGCCTCTTAACTACTTCTCTTTCCTCATGTGAAACTATGATGATAAAGATGCATCAGAAACTGTTTTCTGTTAGTGTTTCTGTTACAGTTAAGACTTGCAATGAAGAAATAAAAAAGAACCACTTCAATAATTTCATTTAAAAGTGTAATTCCTCCACCAACAAAGGTGGTGACCACCTATGCTTTAGGAAATGGTTTGAGAATTGCAGCAGTGGTGGTGTACAGTGAATCTTTCTTGAGTCTCCTGAAAAGGAAGAGTCAAATATTGCCCATCTAGATCTTGAAGTCATAAGTTGTTTTTTAAAACTCTTACCTTCTGTCTTAGAACCAATACTAAGTATTGGTTCTAAGGCAGAAGAGTAGTAAAGCCTAGGCTGTTGGGTAGTGACTTGCCCATATTAACACAGCTAGGAGGTATCTGAGGCTGGATTTGAACCAGGACCTCCCATCTCAGCTTGACTCTCAATCCACAGAGCCACTTAGCTGTCCCAGAGTCATAGGCTTTTCATTTCTGAAGGACCCTAGAGGTGCGGAAGCCATTGTTTCCCTGGTTCCTGCCCCCCATGGTCCTTTGTTCTGGCTTTGAGGTATCTCCTTAACCAGATGTTTAAACTCTCTTGATAAAGTTAGCTCTCAATAAATGGTGAGCTTTGCATTCTACTTGGCTCCCTAGAGAAGAGCAACACCTGGATTTGGCACTTCCCCTCTGTGGTTCTATACTTTGTGGTTCTACTCTGTCTCCTGTCTGGCTCAGGCCTTTTTTCTCCTGTTCTTTCACAGGTTCTCCTGCTAACTGCATAGGCGGCTATTATTGGCTCCCAGGTAAGTGTGTTTCCTTGGTGACTATCTGAAGTTTCCCTTTAGGGAACCAAGTCAGGACTCCCCCCACCTCCCCAGCTCTGGTTCTACTTTCTTCAACCTTTTCTCCCAGTTCTTCTTCACTATCTTAATTTGTCTATGCCTCCTTTCTCCCTTTGAAGTACCTGGTAAAATGCTTATTGACTGACTATTTGAAAAGCAAGTGCAAGAGAGAAATCCAGGTGTATTAATTGACTGGGGATCAATCATTCATCCCTCCGTGCAGTCGATATCACATTGAGGGCAAAGTAAATACCCAGGACTGGGTTAGTGCAGACCTTATTGAAGAGCTATCCATAACAAGGGAACCCGATGCCTGATTAACCTGACATCATTAATGCCAGAACAAAGACCTCACTGGTGGGAGCAATAATGCCCAGAACAATGCCTGGACATATATACCATCTATAACTAAAAACTCAATTGTTTGCTGTGGGACCCTTCAGAGAAAGATGAAGCAAAGTGGATGTAAGCAGCAGAGAAAGCAATAAGACTAAAAAGCTTGTTTCTGAAACATGGGCAGTGTTTGTCTGGGGGTGGGGTTGGGGGTGGGGGAAGAAAGTGGATTCCAGGTGTGAGGGGAAACGATGTGAGCAAAGGTTCAGTTTCTTTTGAAATGATCTTTTCCCAAGAATGCTGCATTTTATGGGCTCTGTTTGATTCTTTATTTTAAAATTAAAAAAAAAATTAAACCCTTGGCTTCCAACTTAGAATCAATATTGTATATTGGTTCCAAAGCATAAGAGTGGTAAGGCCTAGGCAATGGGGGTTAAGTGACATGCCCAGGGTCACACAGCTAGGATGTGTATGAGATCAGATTTGAACCTGGGACCTCCCGTCTCCAGGCCTGGTGAGAATCTCTATTCCCCTAAGCCATCTAAATGCCCCAGGTTTCATTCCTGTTACGTATATTCACAAACAAGCATAGATACATAGATTATTTCATTTTGTCCATGATTATGTGTCATCTTAACAGCTTTTAGGGAAGCTAGGTAGCTCAGTGGTTTGAGAGCCAGGCTTAGAGATAGAAGGTCCTGGATTCAATTCTGACCTCAGACACATCTTAGCTGTTATGACCCTGGACAAGTCACTTAATTCCCATTGCCTAGTCCTTACTGCTTCTGCCTTAGAACCAATACTTAGTACTGATTCTAAGATAGAAGGTTCAAAAAATAAAACTGTTTCTAAGTAAGCAACATTGGTTTTTTGTGTTTTTTTTTTTACTTTTCTGATGTACAGAATCAGATCATCAGCTGAACCAGAAGACACACCAAAGAGCATTACAATTATGATTATCTAATGATCTAAATGCTTCCAGTTGTAATAACTCTTAACCTAAGTGTATACTGCTTTAATAGCAAGTAACTAAATGTTAAAAACCAATAGGATAATAAAACCAGAAAATATACCTATACAGAAACACAAGAGAAAGCAACCTTTTAGTCTTCTCTGACATAATGGCAGGCCTTTTATTACCTTCTAATTATTATTATTATTATTATGTTTTACCTTGTTAAAGAGGATAGAAGAGACAGGAGGAAAGAGAACCTGGTGATGAAACTTAGCAGTTAAATAATGCAGAACATCATTTTCCCGCTTCTATGCTGGCAAAGAAGGCTATCTGGAAAACCAGCAGAGATTATAGCATTCGCTTTGCATAGGGACATAGTGAGTGATTTTCAAAACTTCCAGAGAATAAACCAGGGGTTTGACAAATAATTACAGGATTATAGGATTGAAAGAGGAAAAGAACCTTAGAGGCCAGCCAGGCCTCACTTTTGAGATGATAATAGCAAGGTCTAGATGTTGACATAACTTGCCCAAGGTTAAACAGGTAGAAATACAATTTAACTGACTTAGATCTGGAGCTTTCCCCTTACAAGACCTTCACACCCTTTATATGTGTAGAAAAGAGCAGATTTTCCTTGCTAGTACTCAACATCGTCCATTTAACAAGCATTTATTAAGCACCCATTATGTCACTACTCTCTCTGGGGTCTCTTCTTACCTGTATGGCTCCTCTTTTTCAGGTTGCTTTTTTGGATCTTCATCTATGTCATGCCCACTAAGTGCAGGTATAGTCCTGTCCTGAGCCTTCCCTTCTCTCTCTATATTCTTCCATTGGGCCATCTCATCGGCCCCTATAAGCTGATTTATCAACTCTATGCAGAGGACGCCCAAGTCAATATATGCAGCCATCCCTAAATTTTTTTTATGGAGTGCCAGTCTTATGCCATCAAATAGTCCTAGGGCATTTGAAAAAGGGTGTCCAGTGGGCATCTTAAGCCCAATATGACCAAAACAAAAATTATTACCTTTTTGCCTTAAACTACCCTTCTTCTGAACTTTCTTATTACTCTTCAGGGCAATCTCCTCCTCCTGAGTCATTCAAATTCATAACCTTGGTCTTATCCTTAGCTTCTCTTTTTCACTTACCCCACGTAGACAGCAAGTTACCAATATCTATACATCCATACATATGTAAACATAAACACACATGCACATACATATATACATCTCTATCCATTTAGGTATCTATGCATCCATCTACCTGTCCATCCATCTTTCCTTCCATCTGTCCATCTGTCTACCTACCTACTTACCTACCTACCTATTTATCCACCTACCTACCTATCTATCTATCCATGCCCTTCTCCATACCCATTCAGATATCACTTTAGTTTAGGCGTGCATCAACTCTTGCTTGGCATTGCAAAGGCTGCTAATTGGCTTCCTTGTCTCATGCCTATTCCCCCTCTACAGAGATGCTTAACAATTATCCTAAAGCACAATTCTGTCCATGTCACCCCCAACCCCCCAATTCAATAAAGTCTGATAGTTCCCTATCACGTCAAGGATCAAATATAAACTTGGTTGCGTATTTAAAGCTCTTCACTGCCCGACATTTCTTATCTTTCTATCCTTCTTACACGTTACCCCTGTCCCCCAAGTCCTCTTCTGTTTAGACACACTGGCCCATTTACAATCCTTCACACATCATGATTATCTCCCATTTCTATGCCTTTGCTTTAGCTGTTCCCCATGCCTGGATTTTTCTCCCTCATCACTTTTCCCTCTTGGAATCTTTGGCTTCCTTCAAGCCTCAAGAAAAGCAGCATCTTGGGTAGGAGGCCTCACCTGGTCTTTCTTTTCCCCATGCTCCTCCCTGCAGTTGCTGGTGCCTTCCTCTGTCATGTTATCTTTTGCTTATTTTGTATATATCTTGTATGGCTTCAGACACTTACTAGCTGTATAACTGTGGGCAAGTGACTTAACCCTATTTGCCTCAGTTTCCTCATCTGTAAAAATGAGCTGGGGAAGGAAATGCCAAATCACTCTCATCTTTGCCAAGAAAACCCCAAATGAGGTCACTAAGAGTCAGATACTATTAAAAAATTACTGAACAACAAACAAAAGCAAATCTATTTTGCACATGCCTATTTTAAATATATGCTAGCTTCCCCATTAGAATGTAAGACAACGAATGCTTTTTTCTTTTTCTATGCACCCCAAGCTCTAGCTGGCACATAAAAAGAGTTTAATAAATGTTTATTGATAGGTTGGTTGATTATACAGTAGAACATCACACTAGATTTACAAAACAAAGCCAAAAAGAAGCCCTGGCCCTCAAGGAGTACATTAGAAACATCCTAAATATTTACTGCTACTGAGGGGAAAAAAAAACTTGCCACATTCTATGATTTTGATGGCTACACACACACACACAAACACACACGCAAAACAAACCTGGTAGTAGGGTACACAGTTGCCTCCCTGTGTCCCTTTAGGTTTTGTATCTGCCATCTTTTACTCATTTGCATGAGAGGTCCAAAAAGCTTTGAAATTAAGAAATTAGGAGGCCTTGAGAGCCACTGGTAGTTTGCTAAGAGGTTACCATCAAGATGGATTCAAATTTAGAGTAGTTTAGCAACAAATTACATAGTTTTACTGGATCTACACTAGAGGGAAGACTCAAAGCAGATATAGTACAAAAAAAGAACATTTAAGCTTGTCAATACAAACAACTTGGGGCTATTGTGTGTACCATGAATGTGCTCTGTTTTAAGCATATATCATGTACACATTGCATGAATTGCTTGTTGGTGTCTGGGTCAAGGCCTCTTTTAAAGAGGAAACTACCTCCTACAGAGGGTGATGGTTGCTCTTCTTTCATTTTCGAAGAGGACCAATGATATCATGAGGGTGATGTTTTGACTTGCTCTTGAACCAAATTTAAGTGAGGCAAAGTTGCACCAAATCATCAACCTCACTCTCTCTCCCCGAGTCACCAAAGTCTAGTAGCAGGACAAAGGTATCACAATGGTGATACATAAATAAAACTAGATCTAAATGGAAAAACATGAATTGCTCACAGGTAGGATGAGCTAATATAATAAGAATAACAATCATAACCTAAATTAATTTACTTATCAAGTATCATACCTATCAAACTACCAAAATTTTTTTTATAGAATTAGAAAAAATTATTACAAATTTCATCTGGAAGAAGAAGAGATCAAGAGTATTAAGGGAACTAATGAAAAAAATGTGAAGGAAGGTGGCCTAGCAGTACCAGATCTCAAACTGTACTACAAAGCAACGATCATCAAAACAATATGGTCCTAGGGGCAGCTTGGTAGCTCAGTGGATTGAGAGTCAGGCTTAGAGATGGGAGGTCCTAGGTTCAAATCTGGCCTCAGACACTTCCCAGCTGTGTGACCCTGGGCAAGTCACTTGACCCTCATTGCCCACCCTTACCACTCTTCCACCTATGAGTCAATACACAGAAGTTAAAGGTTTAAAAAAAAACACAATATGGTCCTGGCTAAGAGAAAGAAGGGTGGATCAGAGGAATAAGCAAGATAGTGTTTGATAAACCCAAAGATCCCAGCTTTTGGGACAAGAACCCACTATTTGACAGAAAACTGCTGGGAGAATTAGAAAATATTATGGGAGAAATTAGGTTTAGATCAACATCTCACACCCTACACCAAGAAAAATTCAAAATGGGTAAATGACTTAAACACAAAGAGGGAAATTATAAGCAAATTAGGTGAACATATAATAGTATACCTGGCAAAAAAAACCCATATGATTTATCACTTATCACTTGTTTATATGCATATATGATTTGATTTGGGGTTCTGGCTTTAAAAGATTGCTCTATTGCAAAAATGAATAATATGGAAATAGGTATTAAGTGATAACATTTATACAACCTGGTAGAATTGCTTATCTGCTCTGGGAGGGGGGAAGTAAGAGGGGATGAAAAGAAAACGAATCATGTAAACATGGAAAAATATTTTTAAAAAAATAAATATTTAAAAAAAGATGACGGATGATAGCTCAGGATGCAGTGGATGACTGTGGCATCTTTAATGTCTGACTAAGCTGTAATTGTTCCATGGCACCTGTTTTAGTCACCTTCATGAAGTTCATTGAAACAAATTGTTTTCATCTGCCTATTCACTCCACAAGGAAGTCTTCACATGCTGGGCTAGACCTCCCAAACTCACAAATGTGTCTGAGGTCTTGACAGTTACCCTCAACCTGGTTAACTCATCAGCCAAGATGGTTTTACCAGGGTGTAGTCTCTATGCATGCTACAGCTTCTTGGAAACACAGGTGAGAGTTGGGTGAAAGGTAGATACCCAAGGTGGATGAATAGCCCTGAAAAGGGGGGTGGCAAGTCCTCACACTAGAGGGGCTAGTCCTCTTTGAACACCCAATACACAGCCTGCTACAGAATTCTGGTAGTCCTTGAGCTGAGTCTTGAACAAAGCCAGGGATTCTATGAGATGAAGGTGATAAGGCAAAGCAATTCTAGCCAAAGTTCTGAGAAGCAAGGGGCAAAAAGTACTGAGTCTCATCACTGAGTCTGTAAGGTTTTTGCCTTTTTTTTTAAACTAAAAGAGCTATAGCAGAAAAAGACTCATGGTTTTAAAATAAAATAGTATACTCTTTTTTAGGAAGAAATAGCATTCCAGATAAGAACTCCAGTGAGAGCTAGAGACTTTGAAATAGAAAAAGAAGATACTTCCATTTTAACTAAAGCCCTGAGAAACAGATTGATCTCTATGGGGTAGAAGACATTGAGTTTTTCTCTCCTGGGATCATGACTGAGTATGTTAGGGCTTCTGTCTTTTTCTAAAAGAGATGTAGGAGGAAAAGTCTAAGGGTTTTAAGTGAAAAGAGTCTACTCTTACTACAAGAAGAAATAGTTCTCCAGGTAAGAATTCTAGTTAAAGTCAGAGGCTCTAAGCAGAAAAGTCCTCCATAACCAAGTGCCCAGTGGAGCTGGGCCTGGCAGTGATCATGGAAGCAAGGCAATAATTTTGATCTGCAGTTGTGGGAGACCAGTTGGAAAGAACATGCCACAAAACTTATATACATCTGACAAAGCACACTCACAGGAAACCAGCAGCAAATGGTCCTAGAAGTAACAAATTCAGTGATATCAAAAAAAATTTGGTGGTCCTATAGCATCAGAAGTATGAGCTGCCCCTCTATGTGTGCAGTGTGGGCAAACGCTATTTCCTGTGTGTGACAATCTTCCTGTTAATGGTATATTTGTGAGACAGCGTGTGCCCTAGGTTTATGAGCTGAATGTTTTATCTCTACTTTTCTTATGAGGCTATTCCATTAAATGCCTTTGCTTTGAATTACTTGTGTCCTCTTGGTGAGAAAATGTAAAGCTATCATCGGAATTCCTAAATTTCAATTCTGAAACTATACATGACAAAAGAATACCTTGAATCTTGAGGTAGCCTTTTTTGGGAATACCATGAGAATTTGGGATTACTTCAAGTTGCTACAAATGCTATTAATATTATCTCTCTCTTATATAGAACTTTGTTTTACACCTGTCTAATGTACTGATAGCTTTATATTACAGTTATCTGTGAAGACTTTTTTTAGATGTGTAAACTTCATGAGGATCATTTGAACTTGTTATCTCTGCTAGGAATAAACACAGAGCCTAATAAATGTTTCCTGAATTAAATTGAAAATACTAGGGATCCTAGGTTTTCTAGCTGGGAGAGACCTTGGAGATCAATCACAATGCGTTCATTTTATAGAAGAAAAGACTTAGGCTATGGAGTTTTAAATGAATTATCCAAGTTTACACAGGTAGTAGGTTAGGATTCAAACCCATGACTGTCTTCATGAAACATTATCTTATTGGATTCAAATTCTGGACAATCAGTAGTCCTAGGATATGGTATAAAATGCTATTGACAGAATCTGATTATCTAGCCTTAAAATAGAGGAACATAGGCATCATTTTAAAAAGAAAAGAACTGTGTGAAGTAGCTACTAATTGACATTTTAAACTGGATTTTGTAGCTTGAAAAATTGAAGTACAAAAGGGTTAAAAGTGACTTATCTTAAGTCACAAAAAGAATCATTGGTAATGCCAGGAATAGAAAGGAAACAAGAACTTGTGACTCCATCCTAGTGATAGATTTTGTATTTTAAAACAGACTTCAGACTTATTGATTCCCAGGGTAGCCTAAAATATTTTCTCTGTAGGGAAAATCTTAGTCTGCTTGAGTATAGAAGGAAATAACTAATCCAGGAAGTTTTCAGCATATGATGTTGGCATCTGCCTTCGTGTCTTTAGGCCTAAAATTGGGTCTAAAACAGCAATGGTTTGACCAATTAGAATAACATATTTACATAAACAGATTACTCTGAAATCTACTGAATCTGAGAAATGTTTAAGTCATCCTGTTTTCTGTTGTATAATAAAGGCAAGCTAGAAGTCTTAATGTGTTCTAATATTTCACGGGGTTTTGTTCAACTCACCTGCTGTTCCAAGGAATCTGGATGGATAAAGGTCACCAGGTCAATAGAAAAATAACCAACAACGCCTCTATTTTTACAGGCATATCCTACTTGAAAACACAATGAGTTGAGAACCTCTGGTTCAATGGACGACTGTGGCATGCTGAAGCCAGAGTAGCGAAAAGGGCCATCTGCATGGAGCTGGTCCCCTGTTGAAAGCATCTTTATTTCTCCTGTTGGCTCTATCAGCATATCCACAGTCAAATTGGTCATACTTTCAGAGGGTGGAAATGCCTCGATCACACCACCTAGGGAAAAGAGGATGAGATTTATGAAAGTGGTAAATATAGGCACACTTCAGCTAAGATTATTTATTATCTCCTTGAAAACGGAATGTCAGGTGAAACAATGTTACAGCTGTCTAGGAATGGAACTGAGCACTGGTTGGAGGTAGAGAAGCCTCTAGTGGAGAGAGAAGCTTAAGATAGTGGGTGGAGAGGGAAAGGAATAGTGCCTATGATGGTCTGATGTCAGGAAACTGGCCTAATGAGTTTAGAATGGATTTGGGGGTGTTATTTTAGACATTTGGATATAATGTCTAGGATTTTATTGCAGTTACACCATTAGATGGGAACAATATTATATGGGTGCACTTGTATTCATATTGATTTTCCCTCCCACATTGACCTTTTCTAGTTCATTATAGAATGCTAGAGCTGGATAGAACTTCAGAGATAAATCTAGTCAGCAGTTCTCAACCTGGGGTCTATGAACTTTTTTAAATAATGATTATTGTATTTCAATATAATTGGTTTCTTTTATAATCTGATTTATTTTGTGCATTTAAGAACATTATTTTGAGAAGAGGCCCATAGGATTCACCAACTGTCAAAGAGGTCTATGAGGCCCCTTCCCCCTGAATCCCAAATTGTTAAGATCATTTGATCTAGTCAAATCCCTTTATTTTATAGATGAGGAAATGAATGGCCAGAGAGGTAGAAAGAGATCTGGCTGAGATCACACAGCCAGATAATGTCAGAGATTGAACCTAGATATCTCCCTGCCTCTTAGTTCATTCCAGAAAACCATGTTCCTCCCCAAGAGCTTCTAAAACAAGGGCCCCACCTTATGAGTAGATAATTGCTTATGTGATATGACAGTAAGAGAACTATGCAGAAGTCCCTGTTCAAAAATGTCTCTCCAACCCTATTATAATGCCATAAATTTCACCATAGAGATGAACTTGTTTTGATTTGGAAGGTGCTGGGGTTTTTCAGGAGTTCCTAATTAAATTCAAGATAGCTTTTATTTGATCCTTTGCAAACAAGAATAGATACCCAGAAAAGGAAGGAGGGAAAGACTGAAAAAGTGCCAAATACATATTCTTTACCTGTAGAATCATAGATGGAAAGAGATCTTACAATTCATCAAAACCACACCTTCATTTTACAGATGAGGAAACTGAGATCTAGAAGAGTAAAGTGACTTGCTCAGTCATATGAACAATAAGTGGCAGAGGTAGGATTTGAACCCATTTGAAAATGTACTTTTCACTATACTATGCTTAGGGCTCATTGTCCAGAGGACTAAGTTTTTTTTTTTTTTAATTTTTTATTAAGTATTGGCTCCAAGGCAGAAGAGTGGTAAGGGTAGGCAATGGGGGTCAAGTGACTTGCCCAGAGTCACACAGCTGGGAAGTGTCTGAGGTCAAATTTGAACCTATGACCTCCCATCTCTAGGCCTGGCTCTCAATCTACTGAGCTACCCAGCTGCCCCCCACAGGACTAAGTTTTGAGTGGAAATTATCAGGTTAAATCCTAATAATTTAGAGCAGTTTCTCAAATATAAGTAGAACTCCTATGGATGAGCTCAGATTTGTATTAGGCAGAGTTTCTTCCTCATTGTGTGTCCTGGACCCCTTTGGCAGGCTGGTGAAGCCTATGCACTTCCCAGGATAATGTTTTAAATGCATAAAATAAAATACGTAGGATGACAAAGGAAACCTACCCTACAGAAATACAATTGTGAAAATATTAAAAAACCAAACTCGCAGACCTGGAAAGAGGATATGTTTCTTGAGAGGAGTCCACTGAAATGTTCTACAATTTAAATGTTAGGTGAAAATGTTTTTATAGGGTACAAAACTCCCCCATGATAGATTCTGTTGTCACCTTTGTGTGCCCACTCCTCAGGTAATTTCCTTTGCAAAATATTTAAATTCAATTCAATGTGTTTTCTCCTTCCCATCATTGTCACCACCAGTTTTCTCATTGAAAATGGGGCCTTTCCCCTTCCAAACAAATCCATTCCTGTTTTATTTTCAATTGCCTGCCCAAACACAATCCCATGACAATTTAGAAAGTGAAGAGTGCCTCTGCATTCTTTAAAGGGCAGAAATAGGCATGGAGCAGGGCCTGCTGGAGCATTAGCACTATTTTCTTTCCTACAGAAGCCTTATTAGTTTGACCTTAGAAGAAACTCACAATCTGCCTTCACCCCTCCCTGACAGTAGAGGGAACCCTTTATGATCATTGTTTTTGATGGCCCAGCTTCTGCCTTGCTCTAACTCTTACTCTTGTTTCTCACCATTAATAAAATATTATAATCACATATTCCTGATCTCACTAAACAGACATTCTCACAAGTTAAGGACAGACTGCTGTTTTCTTTGGTGAAGAGAATATTCCTCCTGTATTGAAATATATAATCTCGATCTTATATACAGAGAGACAGACAGACAGACAGAGAGAAATTAAGGGGATTAGGACAGCAAGTGTTTCATTGTGGGAATTGAGTGAACCACACTGACTTCATCTTGGGACTCAATTCTGGAGTTAGCTTGGTTCCCTTTATATTCAATTATGGGCTGAGTCCAAATTCTGTCTTGAGAGAAAACTATTCAGTTGTGGAAATTGAGAGAAAACCTTATTGAATTGTTTGAACCTAGCCTTGTGTGATTGGGAAACTAGACTACCTGTACTTGCTATTTAGAAACCTTAACCAGTCAGATCCTGAAAGTGATGTAAGGAGTTTTCTCATAATCTCAAGCAACCTCTATGTCTTATCTGAAAAGTGCCCCATACTGATCAATTGTGTTTTTTCCATATTCCTTTAATTGCTTATAGATACTTTACTCTCCTCCTCCCATCTTGCAAAGTCCTCAATCTTTCATCCAATTAGAAATCAGATTACCTAATGTATTATTTTTATTTTTAATGATTATTAATTAATTAGCTTAATTAATTGGCTTTATTTGATTGTTTTTAATGTATACATAGCAGTCTTCCCTTTGTATTCTAGGTCTAGCCCTACCCTGAGGAAGGAGCCTGGTCTTGATTTGTTGAGCAATTGAAATGTTTTGCTTAATAAAGCAATATAAAAATATCAAACCTTTGTTTCCTCAGTCATTTTATCTTTGGCTCATTATAATACTTAGGCATGGAGGTGGAAATAGATCAAGAAGTCTGGGCAAGAAACAAAGTTCCAAGAGTTAATTCTGCCATTACAAGCTAGTTAATTGGGTCAAATCATGTGTGTCAATTCACCACAAATCTTCATAGTTGAGGAATGTGTCTGCTATTTGCAAAAGTATTTGGCCATATTTTTCAAAAATAATATTATAACCATTCATATGAAAACAAATATACTTATCCAGTTAAACCTTTGAATAAAAAAAAAACCTTTTATTATTTCTTTTTTTTTAAGTGCCTGGCACTTAATGAGCACTTAATAAATGCTTGCTGATTGATGGATCAACTCTCTCCTGTATTATACCTAGCACAGTATCATTTAAGCTTTTTAGAAGCTAGAGGCTAATTAAATTCAGGCAAGCATTAGGTCTTATTTTCAGTTATTAATAGATTTGAAATGATTTTGTGCTTCCATAGTAGTTAAAAAGAATTTTTGATGAGGAAGACCATTTATTGATTTCATTCACAAGTCCTATCCTAAGCCTATCTTCTCCCTTCTCATTTCCACCTCTTAATCTTCCCTGATTTCCTTCAAAACTTAGCTCAAATTCCACCTTCCGAAAGGGGTCTTCTTGAGCCAAGATGGCAGAATAGAGCAGAGAAGCTCAAGGTCATCATGAGAACCTCTCTAACCAATCTTAAAATAACACCACAAAATGAATACAGGAGTGAAAGAACCAAAAAGGAGTCAGGGTGAAACAACTTTCAGGAAGAGAAAAACCTAAACGGTAGGATCAAGGTATATAAAAGAGGATTTCACTGAGAGAAAAGGGAAGGGAGAGATAGAATAAGTAAATTTATATAACATAAAGAGGCCTGAAAGAAGTCTTCCTAATTTTCTTGTGAACCCCAACTCATACTGCTAGTGTCTTCCCTCTGAGATTACTTTCTACTTCTACTGTAACTATCTTGTATAGACAGTTTTTTTCCTGGCATGTCGTTTCCCCTATTAGAATGTGCATTCTCTGAGATCAGAGATTGTGTTTTCTTTCTCCTTCTTTGTATCATCTGTGCTTAGCACAATGCCTGACACATAATAAGCATTTAATTAATGCTTTTTGACCGACTAAGGCACTATGTTAAATGGCATAGGGGATCTAAAGACATATAAAAACATGATTCTCTTCCCTCCAGGCTTTTTTAACCTATTTGGGGAATTAAGAGGCTAAAGTTGATTATCTGCTTTCTGGATTTTTTAGGCCAGAGAGAAAGACTCTCATTAGAAAATAGTCTATCTGAAATTTAATGTTAAAGACTAGAAGTAAGATTTTCCTCTTGGAAGAGGAAACTTCTAAAGCAAAGAAGGACCTAATTGTATAGGGTTTTGGAGACTGAAATCAGCACTTGAAATTGTTCTAGCCTTATTATTTTCAGAGTTGATCCTTGTTAACTTAAGATGCTGAGAACAGGATAAATATTTATGGGAGCTTTGAAAACAGCAGGTCAGTTATCAATGAACACTATTCAAAGAAACAGCTAAACAAGTCAAACCTTGACCCATCCCTGGATGGCCCCAAACCTTAAATGTAAGAGAATATAGTTACTTGTACTAAGAGAAACTTTGTAGTCTTATTTACCTTGTCTGAGAAATGTATGGAGGAATTTTTCCCATGTAGGGAATCGTTTCTCATTGACTGCCTGTGCGTGCTGTGCTAAAATGCCCGCCAGCTCCTCGGAGATCTTCTCCATAGCTGGCTCCTGCAGAAACAAATTAAATAGAACCACAAGCAATTTTACTACAGAAATGAAAACTGCTTGTGGAGTGATTAAAAACCAGGCCTCCAACAGGCAAAAAAAATGTGCTTACTGTTTACCCAGAGTCAGAAAAAAGACATTTTGAAATTTTTACTCCTTTTCCCTGACTTTTTTGGTTTGTATATTTCAAAGGTATTTTGCCCTCTTGAAATCCCAGTGATGGTAGTTTGGCTCTTATGTGTGATATAACGAAGAGCACATCTACAGTAGAGGGAATTGGAAGAGATATTAAAATGGGAATCAGGAGATCCAGGTTCTAGTCTCAGGTAGACCCTAACAGACTATTCGGCCTTGGGCAAGTAGTCTCTCAGAGCCTCAGTTTCAGCATGTGTTAAATGGAAGGACAGGGTAATATAACCTCTGAAGAGGAGTTTTTAACCCGGGGGTCTTGGAAATTGTTTTTTGTTTATTTGTTTTGGTCTTTTTAATTTTATTTATTTTTTTCAGTTATATGGACAAATAATTGTTTTCTGTTATTTTATGATTTAGATTTTCTCCCTCCCTCTCTTTCCCTCAGAACTTGGTTTTAAAAAACATGTTTTGATAATATACTTCAATATAATTGGTTTCCTTTGTAATTCTCTATATTTTATTTTTTGCATTTAAAAACATTCTGAGAAGGGTTCATATAGGCTTCATCAGGCTGCCAAAGGCTCCCATGACACAAAATAAAGTTAAGAATGCCAGGTCTAAGATCTAAAATTCTAAATTCTAAAACCAACTCGAAAATTCTATGATTTTAGAAGGGCTTGCCTTTGATAAAAATCGATAATTTAGCCAGGATTTTTCTTTACGACCCCAAAAGCCCATTCCATTCTATGTCCTTTCCCTCTTCAGTGGTGTCCCTTCCCCAAACTCTTTCAGATGTCCTACCCAGTGGTTTTCTATTTTAAAGGACCTCAATCTAGAGGTGGAAGGGGCGATCTGATCCAGCTCTCTTATCTTACAAATAAAAGAAAATGAGGCCCATGGAGGCTAAATTAATTTGCTCAAGGATACATAGGGATTAAGCATCAGAGGCAGAATTTGAAGTCTTGTTACTCAGATTCCAAGGTCAATGCTCTGTGACATACTAGAAGTTGTGATGGTAAAACTTAAAGCACCAGCTAATGGGTAGAAGTGTTTTTAGAGGGCTGGTTATTGGGGGTTGGAAGGCTGGTTATTGGGACCATCCCCTTATTCCTGAAATTCTGTCATGTAGGTATTCAGGTATAATACTGCTCCATATTTGGAGAGAATACATTCCAAAACCCATCATGGATAACTGAAACTGTGGATATAAGTGAACAAATTGCTAACTCCCATATATATGTGCTCTCTCCGTCCACTCCCACCTCTTGGCTCAGCACTCTGTGGCTCCCCCCTCCAGAAAAACAAACAAACCTAAAAACAGTAAAAGTTGAAACATAAAGTGCCACCACTGAGGCAGACCACTGCCACAGATGAACTTCTGGCCCTTTATGGGCAGACTTCTGGCATTTCTGGAAGCTTAATGGGAAAATCTCCAATGCTTTGGTTGACCATGAATAACCAAAATCAAGGATAAGGGGGCCCCACTGCATTCACTTATTTCTTCTTCTAAATTAGAATAGTCATGAGAGTAGTCAGAAATCTCAGAGACTACTGAATTTTTATCTTTTGGTCCCCACTATACCCCTTAGAAAAAATAAAACAGTGGAGGAACACTTCCAAACACTCTGGTTTTCAAATATGAAAGACTTGTTTTTCAGGACATCTTACTTATTTTTACATTTAAAAAATTTTAATAACAAATTCCCATATGAGTTTTCTGAAGTTGTATGTTCCAAACTGTTTCCCTCCCTTCTTCCTCCTACCTCCCAGAGCTGGCAAGCAATTCAATCTGGGTTATACATGTATTAGCCCACAAAACATGTTTCCATATTGTTCATTTTTGTAAGTGAATAATCTTATATAACCAAAAACATAAAACATATATCCAAATAAACAAGTGATAAATCATACACTTCCATTTGCATTCCTATTCCAACACATCTTTCTCTGGAGGTGGATAGCATTCCTTTTCATAAGTCCCTCAGACTTGTTCTGGATCATTGTATTGCTATTAGTAGCAAAGTCTATTACATTTCATCCTTATACAATATAAGACAACTTATTTTTGCTCTCTTAGGCTCCAGTTCTCTTTTCCCTCAGAATACAAAAGTCTTTAAAGTGAAGTCTCATTTAGACTGTTTCCATCATATGTTAAGTAAGACCCTGAATGTAAACCTATTTGACTGATGCTTTTCATATCCCAGAAACATAGATTCAGATGAAGAAAATTTAGAATTCTTTTGGGTATCACAGACAAGCAAATGGGTTGAGATTAGGATCCAATAATGGTGACTACTCTGTTAAGTGATAATAAAATTGAGAGTGCTGGCTATGGAATCTGAGGTAGTGGGTTCAAATCTGAGCCCTGTTACTTACTGTCTATGTAAATAAGGTAGGACAAATCACTTAACCAACCTGGGCCTCATCTGTAAATTGAGGAGGTTGGACTACTTGGCCTCCAAGATCACTTCCAGCTCCAAGTCTAAGGTCCTATGCCCCTAAGTCCCTGTACCTCTCATTGGACTTGTTTCTTCCTCTATAAAATGGTGATTTTGGACTAGATGCTCTCTAGGCTATGCATGGGGCAGTTAGGTGGCACAATGGACAGAGTGCCAGGCCCGGAATGAGGAAGACACATCATTTTGAGTTCAAATCTGGCCCCAGACACTTACTAGTTGTGTGACCATGGGCAAGTCACTTCACCTTGTTTGCCTCAATTTCCTCATCAGTAAAATGAGCTAGAGTAGGAAATGGCAAATCACTCTATTAGCTTTGCCAAGAAAACCCCAAATGGGTCATACAAAGAGTTGAACACCTGAAACAACTGAACAACAACAAAGCTATATATTCAGAATCACAGAATTTTTTTAGAGTAGAAAAGGAGCCTTGAAATCATCCAAATGTAACATGGTCAATGCCCTCATGCCAAAAAGTATCTATTACCATCCCGCCCCCCCAAGTCTATTTAGAATGCTGAAGGCTCAATTATATAGGGTTGTTTCTGTGGAGGGAGTGCCCATTTGGACAAAATGAGAAATTCTTCCAACAAATAGAATGAAATGTCCAGATTATTCAGTTTATCTTGGGTTTGATGCCATCTGAAAAATCTAAATACTACAGGGAAACATCAAGGTAAATGGTTTAGGCAGGTCCAAATAACCTGGATATTTTCTGAAATATCCTAAGCATTCTGGTCGTATAGTCTCAGTCAGTTTAACACCTTAGTTAGCTTAGCAAATGCTTGACATACAAAACAAAATGGCCATGAGAAGCTGCCAGAGTGCCTTGGTCTATGCTCAGTTCAGGTTGACTCACTTCACAGTAGGGGGAGGTCTGTTAAGATGGGCTGGGAAAGCAGGCTCATGTGGTGAGCCACTGCCTGGCGATACCAGAGAAAGAAAAACTGCTCTCAAAGCAATAGGCCTTTCCCTTCCTCCCACCCCCACCCCATCACGCTGCATGATGTAATAGTTCTCCCAGTTCTTTTTTTTTAATGTATATTGCCAGATTTCCCCAAACCACTGCATCACTCATAATTGAGCATGGAAAATATACAATGTTATCTCATTGGTCCTTTCTCCTCTCTGTTGAGCCTTTTAAAAAAATCTCTACCTAGTTTCTTTTTTTGTTTTATACCTGCTTTAGACTGAATGGTTCCCTTCTACTGAAGACCAATTGCCTCTGATTCATGAAGTGCCTCAAGGCTGGAACGATGAAGCATTGCATTTCTTTAGCCACCTGCTCAGGAAAATGAAAAGTCAGAGCAGGGGGGGCGGGGTAGCAGGTCACACAACTGCCTAGAAAAGCTGAGTTTTCTTCTTTGCTCATCCACTGATTCCTGGTCTGACCTGGGAAAGGTCATACAGTAAGTAGCCTCCTTCTGACTCAGTCTCAGTAGTCACCCAATCAACCTCTTAGTAGAATATCATGAGGCCTGTTTCAGATCAAGGTGGTGCAAGTAAAGGCTAGGACTTCGAGCTACAGAAGAAGATGAAATTTCATGGGGTTAAAGGTAATGTCTGAAGTTCGGATTAAAAAAAAATCAATTTCACTGACACTCTATGGAGAAAACAATCTTTGTGTCAATTGTGTGATAGACAACTAAAAAAATCCTAATGTGGTCTTAGCTTGCAAGAAGAGAGACGTGGTTTTTAGGGACTCGAGCTGGTATTTCCATTGTAGAATGTTCTGCTCAGACCATAATGGGAATATTAGGTTCAAGTCACCACATCATATTTTTGGAAATACATTGGTAAACCAGAGCAGAAGTGTCAAACACATGACCTGGATGTAGCTATAAGATGTAACTGGGAAATGCACAGCAAAATAAGTAAAAATACAATAAAAAAGATAATATTGATGTGTGTTTTTCTAAGTCAACATGTAGCCTGCAGGGATCCTTATGCCTGGTTTAGTGTTTCCTGTTTTGAGTTTGACACCATTAAGTTAGAGCACTTTCAGTGGAGAGTAACTAGCATGGTTAAAGGATTCAAATTCACAAGGATAGCTTGAAGTGGATAGTGTTCAGCATGGAGAAGATAAGCTAGGATAAATGTCTTTAAGTACCTGAGGGGCTGTGTTGAAGAATAGATAAAGGCAAGGCAAGGCAACCAATATTTATTGAGCTTTTACTATGTGCCAGGCACTGTGCTAAGCAGTGGGGATACAAATGTAAGCCAAGAGAAACCCCTAAGGAACTTACATTTTAATGAGGAATGATGGTGTACAAAAGGAAGTTGAAAAAGAGGGATTGGCAGAGATGGTGTCCAAATTCAGCGTCAGAAAGAGAGCCAGGAAGAGAATGAAAGAAAGTCAACTTGACTCCTTCCCAAAATGAAGTTCCCAGGAACAACTCATGAATAAAGGAAAGGGGCCAAAGATTAAATTCATTCATTCATTCAAGTGGGATTGATGGGTAAAAACTGCAAATAGGCAAATTTAGGATGGTTATATAAAGGAAAAGCTCTGGAATCCCAGAGGACAATGAACTTGATGTGAATCTACAGATTGATATGGTGGCCAAAAAGACGAATGTGTTATTGGGTTGCATGAAGAGATACCTCAACTGTATTGACTTTGGGGCATCACATTCTAGAAAAGATGTAAATATAATAGAAAATAGAAAAGATGTAAATAAACTAGAAAGCACTAAGAAAGAAAAACAATATCCTAACAGAGCTATCTAAAAGTGGAATAGGCTGCCTCAGGGGTCAATAGATTCTATCTCGGAGAGGCCTTCAGTCAATGGCTGGATGATCACTTGGTGGGCATGGTTTAGGAAGAATTCTTGCTTCAGGTAAGAGTTGGACTCCATTTTGCCATTGACGTCCTTGCCAACACTGGTATTGTGAGTATTCTATAAACTCGCTAGGTGATAGCCCTGCAGTACTCTGCCCTGGTCAGATCACATCTGAAACACCATGCTTCCTTTCTAAGCACCATATTTTTTTAAATGTATTGATGAGCTGGCATACATTCAGAGGAAGATGACAAGGATAGTGATGGATGGAGATCATGGCATCTGAGGATCTGTTTGGGAAGCCTAGAATGGTTAACCTAATTTAGAGAAGATCGTTGGATGGGTAGGTCAGGGAATAGGAACAAGGTGAAACATAATAACTGTCTTCAAGTATTTAAGGGGATATCATGTAAAAGACTTTGTCCCCTCAATGGAGAGCTAGGTTTAATGAGTGAAAGTGGAAGAGAGATAGATTTTGCCTTGATGTAAAAGAAAAACTTCTTATCAGATGAAATGATTCAAAGATGGAGCAAGTTGTCTCAGGAAGCTGGCTCCCTATCACCGAGTGCTTTCAAGTGAAGGCTGGTGGACTCTTTGCAAGGGATGTTAGTCGGAAGATTTCTGTCCATGTTTGGGTTGGACTAAAGAACCTCTAGAGTCCCTCCTAATTCTAGAATTCTATGATTCTGAGAGTTAGAACGCTCCATTCCATATGTTTTGCTGATTATCCCAATGGTGAGGATATAACTTCGAATGGTTGGAATCATGGAACAAAGAAGACATGTACCATCTCAAATGGAGACCAGGCTGTTAAATGGGTGAACCCCAGGTAGCTTCTTCAGATATGCTATTTCCCCCTACACTGATTTGATGGGGAATCCCTGTGTCTCAAGGGTATTAGGAAGATTAATGAGTTGACATTTATAAAGTGATCTCCTCAGATGCAGGACGCTGTGTGGGGGCAAAGAATTCATTGCAATAATATTGCTCATGATGCATTTGGACACTATGCCATGCCATCTCTTTTGCTCAGAGAAGGAACCATTCGGCTTTGCCACCATGTGTCTTTGCTGTTCACAAATACCACAGCAAGGGAGCAAATATCCTAGAGGAAATTTTGCTGTAGGAATCTGGAGAATGAATCATGTCTCCCCATGAGAAGTACACAGCTGAAGGCACTGGCAGGGCGATATACAATTGTGGCAGTGGGGATTGTGGTGAACGTGGAGGGTTCAACAGAGCCTGCCTACTTGGGGACATGATAAACTCTGGGAAAAAGGCAGAGGGAAGAGGGATGCCACCGAATTAAATGCTCAATTCATATGGATTAGAGTTTTGTGTGTGTGTGTGTGTGTGTGTGTGTGTGTGTGTGTAAAAGATGATGGAGAAGAGGATTATATTTTAAGAATTACTTTTTTTAAACCTTTACTTTCTGTCTTAGTAACAAAGCTAAGACAGAAGGGCAAGGGCTAGGCAAATAGAGTTAAGTGACTTGCCCAGGATCACATAGCTAGGAAGCATCTGAGGCCAGATTTCAACCCAGGTCTTTTTGACTCCAGGCCAAGTACTCTATCCACTGAACCACCTACCTGCTCCAAATATCAGCTTATTTTTGCAAGCATTTCTTATCTTTCCCTCCCACTCCAATTAAATAATTTTTGAAAAAGAAAAAGAAAACCTTTATAAGAAATACACAGAAGGGAACAACTAGGTGGTGAAGTAGATAGAGAGCCAGGCCTGGAGTTGGGAGGTCCTGAGTTCAAATCCAATCTTGGACTCTTACTAGTTGTGTGACCCTGAGCAAGTCACTTAATCTCCATTGTCTAGCCATGATTGGTCTTGTCTTGGAACCAATACTTAGAATTGATTCTAAAACAGAAAACAAGATTTTTTTTAAAGAAATATTCGGAGGCCATCAAAACAAACCCCCACGTTGGCCATGTCTAAAAATGTACATCACATTCTGCATTTTAAACCTATTACCTCCTTGTCAGGCGGTGAGTGACATGTTTCATCCTTAGTCCTCTGAGCTCCTGGCTTATCATTGCACTGATCAGAGTTCTAAAGTCTTTCAAAGTTGTTTTTATTGTTCTCTTAGCTCCTTTCACTCTGTATCAGGTCATGAAGGAAAACAAGATTTGATCTAGAAAGGCCCTAGTAGCCAAGCCAATTCTTTCTAGCCATATGGTGTGACCTATAGCTAATGATTCTAAGCATAAGAAGAGCGAGGTCCTTGCTCAGGGCCTTCATCCATGTCCCCTGCTGGCTAGGTTACCCTTCCCAACCCTGTTTTTGCTGAGGACTTAGAATTTGGAGCTCAGCAGACAGGCTATGTTTGAGCCCAGATCAGCTGCTTATAGTGGCAGATCAAGTGATAACAGTTGCAGCAATATTTCATGCAAAGAATAATGCCTTCCTCTATGGTAGAACCATTCTAGTGTTTTCCATGGGGACCTTTATAGAAAGACAGGCTTAATACATCAAAAGCAAGAACTCATTATCTCTTCTTGGGAAATGGGCTCATATCATATGGCACAAGAAGGGCCCCACATGAGGAACACCGTTGAAAATATCAATGCTCAAATGTGCTTGTGGCCAGAATAACCGCAGTGCAGAGGGACCAGCTACCAGCATTATGGAAAGAAGGAAGCTCTGAGGAAAACTTCATTTTACTCAGCATAGTTTCTCTCTGTTTAACATTTTTTTTTACTTTCTGTCTTAGTAAGACAGAAAGGCAAGGGCTAGGCAAATGGGGTTAAGTGACTTGCCCAGGGTCACCCAGCTAGGAAATATGTGAAATCAGATTTGAACCCAGATACCCCAGACTCTAGGCTGGATACTCTCTATTCACTGTGCCACCTAGCTACTCTTTCTCCCACTTTCAATTTATTGTCTACTCAGTTACCAGGATGTTTTCTTCAAAGCAAAGGCATGACCATTTTGGTTCCCTATTCTATAAACCCCACTGACTCCCTATTGACTCTGAGATCGGGTACTGGGAACAGCTCTCTGATACACCTTCCTAGGCTTATTACATATTATCATCTTTCGTGCCCTCTCAAGTTTAGACAAGGTAGCCTTTTTGTTGTTCCTCACACCCAACATTCCACTTCCCATCTCCACAGTTTGGCAGAGTCTCTAATGTAAGCCCATCTTTGCCTACTCCTTTAAGAGTCTGTATGTTGCTTCAAAGTTCAGTTCAAGTGCTGTCTCCTACACGAGGCCCTTCTGTTTCCTCAGCTGCTAATGCTGTCTTGCCCACATTACCTTGATATAACTTGTATATGATAATTACAATGACCGCAATAACATATGGGATTTAAAAGTTTTCCAAGAACTTTGAAAATGTTAGCTCATTTGAGCTTCACAATACCCCTGTGAGGTAGGTACTATAATTATACCCATTTTACAGAAAAAGACACTGAGGCTGAGAGAGATGAATAATCATCAGTTGTTTTCCAGGCATATTCGACTCTTCGTGAGCTCTTTTGGAGTTTTTCTTACAAAGATATTGAAGAGGTTTGCCATTTCTTTCTCTAGTTCATTTTACAGATGAGGAAACTGAGGCAAACAAGATTAAGTGACTTGCCTAAGGTCACACAGCTAGTAAGTGTCTGAGGCCAGATTTGAACTCAAGTTTTTTTGACTCTAGGGCTGGTACTCTATCCACTGCATTGCCCAACTGCCTTACTGCATAGGCTAGTCAAAAAAAGAAATGTAATCCTTAGTTGTTTTTAATAGAGAAGAAATAGATTCGTTTTTAATAGAGGGAGGTGATAGTTTCACTGTAACCCACTATGGCAAGGCCACCTCTGAAGTTTTATCATCAGTTCTGAGTTTTGCACATAAGAAGTGGCACTGATCACCTGGAGTATACCTAGAGGAAGACAATTAGGATGGTGAAGGGTCTGGAAATCATGTCATGTAAGGATAAGTCGAAGGAACTGAAATATTTAGTCTTTTTTTAAAAAACCCTTACCTTCCATCTTAGAATCAATACTGTGTATCGGTTCCAAGGCAGAAGAATAGGAAGGGCTGGGCAATGGGGGTTAAAGGACTTGCCCAGGGTCACACAGCTAGGAAGTGTCTAAGTCCACATTTAAACCCAGGACCTCCTGTCTCTAGGCCTGACTCTCCATCCACCCAACCACACAGCTGCCTCCTGAAATACTGTCTTGAGGAAACTCAGGTGGGACATAATCCTCACTTTCCCATCATTTATATCAATAAATAACATTTATATAGCACTTTTAAGGTTTGCTAAGCATGACATATAAATAATATGATGCTCACAACTACCATGTAAGATAGATGCTATGGTTATCCTTATTTTACAGTTATGGAAACTAAGACTGAGAGCACTTAGTAAATAATTTTAAACAGTAAATGTCTAAGGCTAGATTCACACTCTGATCTTCCTAACTTCAAGTCACTTAGTAAATATTTTTCATTCATTTATTCACTCATTAAATTATTCATGGTCCCTAAATGGAAGTTATGCTGGGGAGGGGGGGTGGTAATTTGACCCAACTCAAGGAAGAGATTTCTACTTAGAGCTGTCTTTTAAAAAGAAGTTCCCCTTCACAAGAGATCTTCAATTAGAATGGATGACCACATGTGAATAGTAATTGTAGACAGAATCCAAGTCTCAGGAAGGTACTACCATTAAGACAAAGGAGTTGTGTACTATGCCTTACCAATACAAGTTTCGTTGACATTGATTCCTTTTTCAGTGATTCATCCCATGAAGCTGTTTAATCATAGAATCATAGATTTAGAGTTGGAAGGGACTCTAGTCTTTAGTTTTACAAATGAGGAAACTGAGGCAATGAGGTTAAGTGACTTGCCCAGTGTCACACAAGATGCAAAAGTCTAGCACTCTTTATGAATCAGCATCAATTTCTATTATTAGTCAGAAAATCCCTTGCTGGAAGACAGACAGACAAATGGACAGGGAGAGTAGAGAAGAAGAGGGAGAAAGAGATACTGAGCCAATGACTTTGGTTTGCTTCAAAGAACAAATAGTTGAGTTTTAAGGGAACTAAACAGTTGTCCTGCTTTAAGAAACAAATTTCACAAAAGTCTTTAATTCCAGATTTGTATTCAGTTGCAACTGTATTGGCACTGTGACTGTGCCTGATTAGTGCCTGATGTAGGGACAATAGGCCGAGGCAATGCTGTATCTAGTTTGATCTTGGCTTCCTCATTCTTAGGGCTTCAAGCTTGGTTCAAACTTAGCCTAATACATACTTACACACTTGGAGTTAACATCTACTAACTCTGATTTCTATAGAGGAGGAAACCACCTCTGCTTACTTGACCTAAAAGTGTCCTTAAACAAATGAGGGATTAAAAGTGAGAAAATTCTGTCCACAACCTGTGGATCTTCCTTCTCAGTTCTAGCTAATCTATCTGGGGAGAGGCCAGAATGAGAGGAAAAGTGTCCAACTATCACTTACTGCTTTTGTGACCTTGGATAAGTCACTTCATTTCCTTATATATGGACTAAATGAGCTCTAAGGTGCCTTCACTTTCTAGATCTGTGATTCCATTATCCTATGCAATTCTGGCTTTCAAGAATGGGTAACATGTTCAGTTGAACATTGCCCTCAAAGACTCAAGCAGTTGCATCTTCTGGAGAGCTAATTTTGTCAACTCTGTTAATCTTAAGTATGGGGTAGAGGGAAATCCAGATAGATGGTACCATTTTACTGGTTGGAATACTATCTTACCTTCCCTACCACTTCCTGGCTTCTCTGGATTCCTTTGAGACTCACATTCTGTCTTTTGAAAAAGGCCTTTCCTAGTCCTCCCTGTTCCCCTCTGAGATAATCTCCCATTTAAATCCTATATATCTTATGTGTATCATGTATATGTTCATATGCACATATATCTATAGCTATCTATCTAAAATATTTCCATGCTGTCTCTTCCATTAAAATATGAATTCCTTGAGGTGGTCAGAGAGTGTTTTTTTTTCTTTCTTTGCATCACCAGATATTTATTGATTGACTGCCATAAGAAAATAAACAAATCTTATTTCTGTGTGATTTTATTATTATGTGTCCATATAATGGATATTAATTGCAATCTTCTGATCTAGTGTGACTCTTGCCAGTGACCTTTGAAAGGGGTTTCACTGAACATGATGGAGTCTCCTTGGGTTACTTTGAAAAGCAATGGCTGCTCCTCACTACAAGCCTTCAGACAAGGGGCTAGATGGGCATTTGTCAGACATGGATCATACTGGATTGCCCTGAAAACCCTTTGAATTTTGAGTTCTCTAGTTAGAATCTCCCGAGTTCTCTAGTTTGCTTGCCACCCCATGAATATCAGTGGAATGTACTGACTCTTCAGTAGTTAACATTTGCTCTTACTACACAACAAGACTTTTCTTCTTTTCTTCTCATGTTTTTCTTTGATGGAATCTTTTAGATAGCCCTCCTGCACAAATGTTCAATACTGCCAGGCATCCTACTTCCATCTACCTTTATCTCTCCATTACCCTTTGGGTGACCTATAACTTCAATCCTCCAGAGACTGATAATCCATGACTTACAGCTCTACAGCATTACCAAAAGAATATCGATGCTAAAAAGATAGTCCTTTGTTTCAGGAAGAAAGTCGGGGTCATTAAAATCACTGTGCAGTCTCCTAAAGGCAATCCTACCCTCTCTTCTCTTCTTGTCCAATTCTATGCATTCAGATTAGAAGCCTGCAAATGCCACCTCCATTAAAATTTACAGAGAGCTTCTGCTTTTAGAAAAATCTTTCTCCTTATAGTAGTTCCTTACAATGGATTTAAGGTGAGCATCTTTTTTGGGTACAGGAGTTTTATTGATTAGTTATCATCTGTGACCTATAACACCAAGAAACCACCTCCTCTTCTCTTTTCTCTTCTCTCTCCCCTCCTTTCTTCTGATATCAGAATATTTTCCTCCCAATTGGACTCAAAAGCAAGCTAGGGATCTTATCTATCTCATTTTAAAGAATTCAGATATGAAGACATGGGAAAAATGAGGCTGAAGACTGACATAAATGCAGAAGGGCAAGATAGTGACAGGAAAAGAAATTAGTTTAGAACAGACATTTATAAATCATCTATTACCACTCCAAAATTTTATAGGTGGGGAATTTGAGGCCCGTAAGGTGGAAATGACTAATATTCCTTCTACTGTTGGATGCTTCCTCCAAAGGATGTCATAACACAGTAGTGGTAACTTGTTGAATTGATATGTGTCTAGACAGCAAGTTCAAAGTAGAAGAGAAAATGGAACGACCAAATCTGAAGCTTGTTTGTGGTGGTGTTCTTTTTTAACTTTCCCTACTTCTTTTCCTTTTCTAGATGATGTTTTGCCTTAGGTGTGATTCCCAACATGGGAACCTGGATTTGGAACTGCCAGTATTCCTATGTGCACAGGTGGAAAGGTTGAATGCCAGTGGCACTATGGGTAACAGCTTTTATCTAAAACCCAAGGAACAAATTCTGTACCCACAAATCATAGCTTCTCGGAATTGGAGGTCTAAATGATGGCAAAGGCGTGTGAATACATTGCTAGTCAGTGAGTGACCTGTGTTTTGGCATCAATTCCAAAAGTTCCCATTCATTTTCCTGTAGTAAGCCCTTCACCCGACATAACCTCTTTAGAGTGTAAAAATATGCTGAGGGGATGGAGGAAAAATGAAAATGTCTTTAGAAGTCATAAACTACTTCCCACACCTACTTAAAGTTTAAGGACTGTTTTAATACTCTGTGTTTAATTGTTAATTGAGAATTTTAAAATCAAAAATGCCAACTTTGCCTCCGATGAGATGGAAAATTATGCTGCTGTAGAAGGTACCATAATGTAAAACAGCCACCATTACCGAGGAACACAAATGTTTTTGGTATGTAAAATTGCTTTGTAAAATATTTGCTCCATCTGCTGAAAGCAGCAAAGACAATTTTCCCTCGATAGCTAATGGCCCATTTCGGCTGGGTGGCAAGCGATTGGCTGCGGTTGAGACTCACATTAAACAGAATGGTAAGAACGCGGTGTATATAATTCTGTACTTATGTAGCATTAGCGACTCGCTGCTTCTTGAGAGGCCTGTCCCTCATTATCGAGGCCTCTGCCTTGGATCAACACCCAGGGCCTACGGGTCGCTTTGACTCAAGAGGCTTTTTGTCCAACTGAGGCACATATGCTACGCCTCACTTCCAAAACACAAAACAACCGCTCTCCCCAACCAGAAGCGAATGAAGGTTAGTTCTCTTTCAACTTTCCAGCACTTAAACTGCTGTTCCGTTTTTTCCACACCACATGGGGCCATGGTTTTCCTTTCAGGCTCACGCTGTCACTCGACATGCTGGGGATTTCAATATATAAAGATTGAGCACTTCTTCAGATTCTAAATTGAGCTCCGCTTGCACACACAAAAGCGGGGCGCAGCTACCCCAGCCCTAAACCATCATCGTAAAAACCCACACACATGGCTTTCAGTTCATTGTTATGAACGACTATTTGGGATATCTCTATTTAAAAGGATTGTTTACACCGTGCCCCAAACAACTTTCAACATCTGCTAAGAGAACAATAAAAAAGAAATAATCCAGGGTGGTTTAGAAAAAGAAAGATACCTCCATTTTCTTTGAGCGATATTAAAAAAATAGTAACATTGGCAAGCTACTGTGATTTTTTTAAAAATGCTTTCATTTTGACACAGAAAATTTTCAAAAAAAACCCAAACATAAAAGATAAGGAACCTACCAGATCTTCCTAATATATCTGACTCCATTTTAAAATGATCTAAAAAGAAATTTATGAATTTGCAGTCAATGGTATAATCAGTAATATCATTATTGAAAATAAATTATTATTTTTCTTCCATCTCAAGAATTATTAGTAATTTAAATATACATGTATGTAAATGTGTGTGTACTGATCTCCCCTTTCCCTTTATGTGAAAATCAAAGAAACCAAAGTGTTCTTTGGTTTTGGTTGATTTTTCTTTCCTACAGAACTAAGATTAGAAAGGTTAGGAGATTTCATATTCTAATTTAGCACAAAATTAAATGCATGCATCTGTGTGTTTAGTTGCTCTTTTTCCTAACGTGTTTGGCTAGTTTAGTTTTTCCACATCTCAAGATTTGCAAAGATGAACTAGAAATCAATGGATTCACTCTTATTTTCTTCCTTAAAGCTAACTGGGTTTTTAAACGAGTTTGCTTCTGGTGAGAGAAATTAATTAAATACACTGCACAAGTATGAATTTTTTAAAATAACAAGATTGCATCGAAGTCATCCTAACTTCTTTTGGTGTAACCGTCAGAATGGCAGGAAGGATGTGAGACATTTTTAGCCGTACACCGTGGCTAGGCTCATATCAACTCTACCCACTCTCCATCTCTGAGGCAGGCTTGCCTTGTTGTCTTTTGTGAAATAAACATTTTCCAAAGATCTTGGGCAAGTATTTGCTGGCCAGGGGAACACTAGCCAAGTTCTCTTATTGTCTACTTTTCTCGCTCCATCCTTTCCTTCCGTGTTGTTATTGCTAAAAACTGGCAGTTAAATTCAATTGATTCAAAATATTCTAGGTCCATATGGCCTAAAACCCTGGAGCTGATGATCTGATCTTGCCTCACTGCTGTTTTCAAGCATTTGCCTCTCCTCCGGTCCCCAGATGGTGGAAGTAACATTTAAACCTCCTTTTCTCTGCCTTGTACAATAGACCTTGGCACCATTTCAACTGTTTACTCCGGTAATTAACAGCACTGATACCACAACAATTACAACTCCTACAATCCTAACACAATAATGCTATGAATTAGTGAGAGCTAATGGCTGGAAGGTAGAGTGTTCCCAGACTGTGAGATCTGTGCATTTTTAGAATAAAATAAAAGGTACAAACAGCGCGCTTGCGGTAGACAATGATTACCTAGTAATTAGTTTACACAAAGCTTCCTATTTAATGGCAAAATGCTGTAATTAACGTGTGACAGAAAATCAAAGGGTACTTTGTAAGCATATGAAAAATTAACACTGCAGGCCTATAGCTTTATGTACTGATTAGAAGCATATTAAATCAATAGGACATACAAACCAACAGCTTGCATATCTGATTATTGTAGGTCCTAGGAAGGGGTATCCTGATTTTAATTTAACTTAGGGATGCAATTTTCGTTCTCCGTCGTCTTCCTGTGGAATGGAGAGCCACTTCACACTAAACACTGGCCGCTTGATAAAGATAACCATTGAACTGGAAGAGATCATCATGAGGAATTCTCAGAGATAAGGAAAATATGAACATGGTTTAGTCTTTTTCCGATGGTGATGAAGCATCAGCTGTACTAATTAGAAAGGAGACCAACTGGAACGGGAAAAATTGGAATGAACCAACTCCCCTTCTCTTGGACTGAATCATTTCAGCTCCTGACCATGTATGGTCAATTCTCTCTTTCCCAGAATCCAAACAACTACAAAGGTTCCATCATTAGAATAATTTTCTGCAGTTAATTGCCAAGTAAATGAACTGATCAGAGGGATATACTCAACTGTGCTACTTCACTGGCAGGTCAGAAGATGAGCGCTGGATAAGCCAATCCCCTATACCTTCTATGTCATCATTCTTACATAAAGATAACTGATGTACAAAATGATGGCCCCAAGGATCTCTGGAGCAAAAACAAACAAATGGACAAAAAAAACTTTATAATCACCAGAGAAAAATTAAATTTACATTTTGTAGTGCTAAGTATATCATGTTCCACATTTCAATGTTAAAATTCTTTAATAATTTATCTATAACCTCATCCCTCTGCATCTTCCTTGTACCAGCATAGATTGCAAGTCATCGATATCTTAAATTTTTTCATGAGTTTCTTGAGTCTTTCCCCCTCTACCCCACCAAAAAAAAAAAAAACAAACAAAAAACACTTGGTGACCAACTCTTTGGTGATTAACCTCACCAAATCTATCTAGGTTAGTTCTTTGACATGAAACATATATGCTCAAAGCTTTTCCAGCTTGATAGAACCTACCCAAAACTGTGCTCTAATGATATTGCCTTTGAGAACCCAGAGTTACCTGCATAGCATCAAGAATTACCAGAGAAAGAATTTAACAGGAGATGGGGAGAGGACTGTATATTCTATTATATTCTTAAATTTCCCCCTATTATATTCTGTGTTTGAAAATGGATAATTCTGATGTAGTTTACTTAGCTACTCAGACATTTAGTTATTTAGAACAACTACATTCCCTGAGCATCTTAAGTTTATCATCTCATTTTTAATCTGTGGAAGTTAAAAAAATATATATGCATTTATCAAAATGGATAAAAACATCTACGTTTCCAAATCCTCTCTCTGATCGAGAAATGGGCTATCCAAAAGATCTTGAATATACAGCCACGCTAAGCTAATCCTGCCTATGGGTCTAATATTAGGTTAAATTTCAAAATGAATTTGACAATTTACTGCAGCATTTCATGACAGAATAAAAGGGAAGTATATAAAACATCATGATATGTATTTAAAACTGAAGAGGTGCACATGTCTGATGGATGAGTTGCAAGATTCAGAGAAATCCCAAGCTAAACAAACTATGACTGAAGAAGAGATTTTTTTTCTGCTAAGGATTATCTATCTATCTATCTATGGACCTATATATATATATATATGTGTGTGTGTATATATATATATACACATATATACATACATACACACACACATCCTGCACAATGACCTCGAAGAACTTAACATATGGCCTTTTAATTGAACTGGATTTGCTAACATACAACTCTGCTGTCATCAAGGAGAGAAGGGAATATTGAATAGATGATAGCTAAATTTCAGGGTTAAGACTAGGACTCAGGTCTTCTGAGTTCTGGGATAATAATGTTTCCCTAGTGGAGCTCTGGATAATGCTTAGGGACTACCACATAGCCATAAAAGACACGAAGACCTGGAATATTTCATTAAAATTTTTTTTTTCTTTAAGCACGGTAAGCCATGCTTTACTGACAGTTCACAAAGAAGCCTTCCATTTCAATCACCAGCTTCGCAAGGAAGTCAATTATATCATCTTGTTAGTCTGATAAATATATAGGACCATTAGGAAGGAAGGTGAAAGACACAATATAACAGAGAACTGGCGCTTATGTGGGAATGCAAGTAAGAATCAGGAGACCAGCTGTGAGGTTTTCCTGGATTTTCTCCTTAACTCCTTATGTATGTATGACCTAGGAAAAATCAATTCTCTTCTCTGGACCTCAGTTTCCTCATAACTCTATGGGATTTGGACTAGATGATCAGAAAGCTTCCTTTCAACCTTAAAATCTATGGTAGGCAGAGGGATTGGACTTGTGAGAATTCCTTCGTGAGGGAATTCACCAATGAAATTATTGATGCAGGTCAGCAACATCTCTGCAATTTATAGCCTTAGAGCTGTCTAGTTCTGAGAAATTAGAAGATTTGCCAAAAAGGCTGTATGGATAAGAGGAAAAATCTAAACCCAGATTTTCCTGACTTCCAGACCCACTCTTTATTCACTAGGTGAGGCTGCTTCCGAAGCCTATGATCTTTGATCTAAACAGAGGCCCATCTCTTCTGTGAAATCTTCCCAGCTCATAGTGAGCATTTAGCACTAAGACCACTCATTGGGCACCTGACATATTTTTATATATCTTTTGTACTGCCATACATATTGTTATTTAAGACTGTAAATTCTTTTGGCTATGATTTATATTTCCTTGTACACACTACAGCACTGAGAATGGTTTACTGCTAAATGTTAAACACATATACACACATACTATCTATCTACTCATCATCCATCAATCTATCTATTTCTCCTCTCTCTCTGTTTCTCTCTGTGTCTCCCTGTCTGTCTGTCTCTATCAGTCTCTATTATCTATCTATACAAATATATTTGCATATACTCACATATATACTTGTTATATATAATATATGGATTATATGTAATACATAACATGTTATAATGTCATATAGAGTATATATTATTACACACACATACATATATATAAATTGGTTGACTTCTCCTAAGGTAATGGATGAGAAAAATCCCATTGTCTCAAAAGTGTTACCTTCATGATTGTCTTCAAAAAGGAAACTTACTTAAGAACAGGATCAAAGTATCTCATTGCTCTCTATCACTGACTATATCCCAGCCCCAAACTAGGTGCCCCAGATGCTGGATAATATCTTCTGGTGTTAAATTTCTTGAGGCTTTCATATTGATGGAACTGACATGACTTTATAATAAAAAAGAGAAAAAAGACAAGGAAGGGACACTGAGATCTTTGCACCACTCTCATAATGATTTAGTGAGATGAGAGCACTCGATATCAGTAGACTTATAAATTTGGATTTCCTGAAAAATTAAAAGGTTTGAATCCTGTTTTAGTCACCCTTAAAGACTAGTGTGGCTCATTCAGAAGAGACTCATTACTACAGAACTGGTGACCAGGGGATGGGATGAGTGTGTGTCTATGTGTGGGTGTTTTAGCTATAGCCATCTAAAGCGTGAAGGGGTTTTAAGTGGCATCAGTAGAGGGAAGCCTGGCACCAGTGAAATCACAGGCCTTAGAAGAATGAAGTATATGTGTACTTTGTTCAACAAGTCTAGGAAATGTACGACACTTTTTTTTTAACTCTTACCTTCTGTCTTAGAATCAATACTGTATATCTGTTCCAAGGCAGAAGAGCAGTAAGGGGGAGGCAAAGGAGGTTAAGTGACTTGCCCAGGGTCACACAGCTAGGAAGTGTCTGAGGCCACATTTGAACGCAAGACCTGTGGTCTCTAGCTCTAGCTCTCAATTTACTGAGCCACCTAGCTCATGTGTGTGATACTTTCTAAAAGCATTTTCTTACAAAATCAAAAATGGTTAAAATTCATAAATAATTTCTAAGCTAAAAAATGTTAATCTTCACTAATCACTAAATTCCACTTACCCTGGACATTTTGTTCCCTAATTGTGACTGCACTGGGCGTTCCTATTCCCTTTTCTCTTAAGGAATACATCTTGCATGTTACAGATTACAGATAATTCTTATATATTAATTAATAAGATGTTTTGATTCATTCTGTTCCCTCCCCCAGCCCCCACTGTGTTTTATTCATGTTTGAAGACCTGATTTTAAACAGTGTATTCAGGCTTAAGTTTTCCTTATCTTTATGGCCTAGCTAATGGATTTCTTTCTAGTGGCAGCTGGAAACTGGTTATGTTATAATTCTGTGCAGCATACTGCTGGTACTCAAGGAACATTACATCAAATAATAATCACAACATTCCAAATGTTACTCACAGCATTGCATTATTTAAAAACAAAACCAAAATAACTAAAAACTTTCAGAAAGAATACTAGTGAAATAGCTTACTTTTCAGAGTATCCCATTCCAAAGGGGGATGATTTATCATAGAATCATAGATTACAGGATCCAGACCAAACCTTTTTTCTTACAAATGGGGAAACTAAGGTCTAGGGAGGTCGAATGACTCACTTAGTAGTAAATAGGCAGCAAGCATTAAAGGGGGGGACAGCTGAGTGGCTTAGTGGATTGAGAACCAGGCCCAGAGAAGGGAGGTACTGGGTTCAAATTTGGCCTCAGACACTTCCTAGCCATGTAACCCTAGGCAAGCCACTTCACCCCCCTGCTTAGCCCTTATCACTCTTTGGCCTTGGAACCAATATCCAGTATTGATTCCAAGATGGAAGGTAAGGGTTAAAAAAAAAGAAGAAGAAGCAGGCCTTGAATCCAAGTCCCATGACCTCAGGGCCATGGTTCTACACAGACCACATTTTGTTTGGGAACAAATGTCAACTGAGCTATTAGAAGAATTATGAGTAAGTAACTAGCCCAGGTTATGCTTATTCTTCTATGAAGTTGAATTGTTTTGTCTTCTTGGAACAAGCCAATTGAAGTCCTAAATAAATGAAAATGTACTTGAATTTTGACAAGTAGGTTTGAATTTTAAAATCTTCCATTTTACTTAAGGGACCCAGGCTCAGCCAACAATTTCATGTAGTGATATCTATAATCAAGCCATGATGGCTTTCTAAAAATAACAAATGATTCTTCTTCACTGCATAATTGCTAACAGAAAACGAATTCATTAAATTCAATTGTTTTTCACTGATGGAGTTGACTTTCTGGTATTTAGTCATCAGTGTGTATCTATCTATATATACACATACACACATATTAATATATATGTATATTCACACATGTGCACATACATAAATATATGCAAACATGTAGCCAGATGGTAAAATGGATAGTGTCAGGCCTATAGTAAGGAAGATCTAAATTCAAATCTGGTCTCGGATAATTGCTAGCTATTTGACCCTAGGCAAGTCACTTAAACTGTATTTTTCTTAGTTCTGCATCTGTAAAATGGGGACACACTGGAAAAAGAAATGACAAATCTCTAGTTTTTTTGCCAAGAAAATCTCACGGACAAAGTCCATGGAGTCATTTAAGAGTCAGGTCTTTCTGACTCCAGGTCTAGTACTGTATCTACTGAGCCTCCCAGCTACTCCTGGTAGGATAAATAGTTCATATTTTATTGAATGTCTTATGATTACGGCAGTGAAATTGGAAAAGCAAGTATTTTTATCCCCATTTTATAGATGAGTAAACTGAGACCCCAGAACAGAATAATTATAAGGGACACTGGCTAGCCTGCCCTATCATCCTAGTTTCCTATTGGATGTCTGATGTCATGCATTTGTTTAGCTTAAAACTTAGTCCTTATCTGGGTGAAAAAAAAGATCACTGGTAGACAACAATACTTATCAGACATAAGACTTCAACATGAATGAGTTTAGTTACATTCTTTCCCAAGACCTAGTTTTCATAGGGGCAAGAGGGAGAATATGAGGGCATCTGAGAGGTGGAAAAGGCAGGAAAAGATGTGAAAAAAGGTTAAGTAGTTTAATCTCTTTCAAACTCAGTTTCCTCACCTGAAAAATGGGAATATAAGAGTACCTACCTTGTTGTAATAATCAACTGAGATGACATGTACAATTAGGTCCTTATTAGTGCAAATGATGATTCTCTCAAGTGGTCTTAACAATTCAAATTCATGCAATTCAAAGTTATAATCCTATAAAATAAGGCAATTGGTTCCAGTTCAATGGCAACTGGTATAAATTCAAATAAAGTGACCAGTTTAGGGGATTCATTATTTGCACTAATTGGAACCTAGATGCAAATCTTTTTTTTTTTACATTTTTATTTTTATTTTTTAATTTTAAACCCTTAACTTCTGTATATTGATTTATAGGTGGAAGAGTGGTAAGGGTAGGCAATGGGGCTCAAGTGACTTGCCCAGGGTCACACAGCTGGGAAGTGTCTGAGGCCAGATTTGAACCTAGGACCTCACGTCTCTAGGCCTGGCTCTCAATCCACTGAGCTACCCAGGTGCCCCTTTTTTTTACATTTATAAACCCTTAACTTCTGTGTATTGGCTCCTAGGTGGAAGAGTGGTAAGGCTGGGCAATTGGGGTCAAGTGACTTGCCCAGGGTCACACAGCTGGGAAGTGTCTGAGGCCGAATTTGAACTGAGCACCTCTCATCTCTAGGCCTGACTTTCAATCCACTTGAACTACCCAGCTGCCCCTCTTTTTTTTTTTTTAAACCCTTCCTTTCTGCCTTAAAATCAATACTAAGTAGTGTGGTTCCAAGGTAAAAGAATGGTAGAAGTGAGGCAATGGAGGTTAAGTGACTTGCTCAGGGTCACACAGCTAAGAAGTATCTAAGGTCACATTTGAACCCAGGTCCTCCTGACCCTAGGCTGAGGTCTACCTAGCTGCCTCCTGTACTTTACAAATCTTTTTTTAACTCTTCCTTCCAACTTAGAATCAATATTGTGTATTAGTTCCAAGGCAGAAGAACAACAGTAAGGGCTAGGCAAGGAGGGGAGGGGGGACGGTTATGTGATTTGCCACACAATAGAAAGTTTCTGCTGCGAAATTTGAACAAAGGACCTCTCTCCTGGCTTTCCATAGATCAAGCCACCTAGCTGCCTCCTCCCGCCTCCCCCCACACACACACTTTGCAAAAAATATATAAATGCTGGCAATGATTGTTGTTGGAGAGATCAGAGGAAATAATTAAATGAGGCTCTCTGCATACCTTACAAGCTAGATAAAAGTTATTATTATTATTATTATTATTATTATTATTATTATTATTATTACAGCGTGGCACAGAAATAGAGACATTCTCGAATGCCCCTCTGCCGCCTCAAAGTCACACCTCCTTCTAGACTCCCGTCTGTCCTGGATGGCAGAGAACCTCACGACCATTGGAGAACAGTGGAACAACCTAGTATTAATCTCCATCCTCCACTATACCAACGAGGAAGGTCCTGGCGACCAGGCACAAACCAGAATGCGGACGATGACCTTTCGACATATTAACATAATTTAGTGTTTCCAGTCATCTCTTCATTTCTAACAGTTCTCCCCAAATGGCATCTTTCTCCGGACTCCAGGCCCGGGGGATACTCTTTCAGCAGGAAGCGGAAATGTTTAAGAATCGGGTGTTTGGGGTGTGCTGGGCTAGGCTTGGAGGCGCAGCCTCGTCCTTATCCAAAGAAACAGGTCTCTGTCCTGTAAGAGGACATTAGACCGTATCTGGGCTGTGGAGCTGAAGCTTCGATGTCTCACCATGGAGCGCACTGACGGTGAGCAGCAGTAACAAAAGACCCGTTTAAACCCTGTGCTCGCCCAATGGCAAAACTCAATGGGGATCCTAATAGAGCGTGGGAAAAGGTCTGTACTCTGGTCTAACTTTGAAGGCATTAAAAATGTCAACTCTCATTTGCAAAAAGATTCATTTTTTGTTGTTGTTGTTGTTTTTATCCTTTTATCACAGAGTATTTAAGAGCTGGCCTGAATTTGTGAAAATTTTACTGAATCCATTTTTTCTTAAGGTAAGCTCTTTAAAAAAATAATAGTAAATCCTTACCTTCCATCTTAGAATCAATACTGTGTATTGGCTCCAAGGCAAAAGAATGGTAACGGGCTAGGCAATGGGGGTCAAGTGAGTTGCCCAGAATCACATAGCCAGTAAGTGACTGAGGTCAAATTTGAACTCAAGACCTCCCATCTCAATCCACTGAGCCACCTAGCTGCTCCCTGGAAAGCTCTTACAAATGATTTGGCTAAGCTATGTGTTATTTATAAGGCACAGGGTCCAATCAGTATTTATTTCCAGTCTTTCCAAATATATGTGTTGCACTTGCTACAAAACATAACTCAATAATGAAAATTCCGCTGAATTTTAACTAATATAATTTACAACTAGAAGCATAATTTAATTTATGTACAACTCATCCCAATTTAGGTGTTTTCAAATTCTCTATGCTATACATCACACTACAAATTTATCACAGCAAAACATGAAATCCTTAAACATTAGACATGCCCTTCAATGTTTTAGGCCATAAAATATTTAGATCAGCAAACATTTTACACATTAAAAAAAAACCTCAATTTTTAAAACACCCAAAATAATGATACTGATGATTTAGGTTCAACAATCTCACTTTAAGAAACAAATCCCTATAAAAGATAATATACAATCCAGGCCCAGGAATACACAGGAAACCTCTATGGGCCTCAAAATTAAATACATTTTCCTTGTATTATTTTTTTCTCCAGAAGAGTAATTCACTTTGCTATCCTCTAAATAATATGTAAAAGGCTTTCAGTGACAGGTAGTGCATTCAGTCCATTTTGCTGATAGAGGAAAAAACAACAAAGAATAGATCATGGGGAGAATAGGAACATTTGTCAAAGTGAACTCTCTTTCTCTTCTGACTGTTCTCTAGATGTATTTATCATTTCTCTCTAACATGAAAAATGCTGTGCTCTCCAGCATGCCCCTCCCTGTGCATCACTGGTGCCTTGATTCATCTCTACCTCTCAAGGAGGGATGCTCGGAGCAGACGCAGATCCAAGTTTATAGCCAATCCCAGACGAATAGGCAAGGAAGCAGTCAGACTATGTGTGGCTGTATTTTCCCATAAGCTCTACCTCATCTGGGTGTATAGACCTAGTTGCTGGGCCAATAGAAAAGTATAGGAATTGGAAACAGCTGAGAAAAGCTCTTCTACTAGTAACAGCACAAATCTTTTTGGCACTTCCTTCTCAATGACCCTGAAGGATAGGCATACTATTATTTCCATTTCATAGATGAGGAAACTGAGGTTCAGACAGGTGTCTGAACCCATAGTAACATAGCTACTAAGTGTCAGAAGCAGGATATGAACCAAGTTATACTGGATTCATTTTCAATTCTTTTTCCATTCTACTCTGTTGCCTAGTATGTCCAATTGTAGACAGGTGAACTAGACCAAAGTGCTCCCTTGCCTCTTAGTATGGCACAAACCACTAGCCATCATTGAGATGAGTTTGAAACTCATTAGTTACACTTCTTCCTTCTTTCCCTCAGTCAACATGCAAGGGGGGGAAAAATCCATGGATTCCAAACCATTTGTTTAGAGTCTCGTGTTTAGTCATGGTGGAAATGTGCCGATTAGGACAATACCCCTTTCCTGACTGACTCGAGGAGATAGAAGTCACATAAATCTTCTTTGGCTGTCTTTAATAACTTGTGAATCCTGCCAATGCTGTCATACTCTAACTTCTAAATGGCAACTAACCACTCAGAACTCTCATAATAAAAAGCAGCAAACCCAATTATACAGATTGCTAAGATGACATGACAAAAACAGCTCCATCTGAAATTTCTAAGTATTTTCATTTGAATATGGTAAAATATTCACTGTTAAATGGGTCCGACCAATTTGAAAATGTGACATAAAATTTTTGAGTAGGAAAAGACCTTTAGAATCATCTAGTCCAGGGGCAGCTGGGTAGCTCAGTGGCTTGAGAGTCAGGCCTAGAGACGGGAGGTCCTAGGTTCAAATCTGGCCTCAGGCACTTCCCAGCTGTGTGACTCTGGGCAAGTCATTTGACCCCCATTGCCCACCCTTACCACTCTTCCACCTAGGAGCCAATACACAGAAGTTAAGGGTTTTAAAAAAAAAGAATCATCTAGTCTACCTTCTTCATTTTACAGAGAAGGAAAGAGAAATGAAATGACTTGCCCACAGTCTCAAAGTTAACTGGTGAAAGAGCCAGAGCCAGAACCCAGGTTTATTGTCTCCCCCCATCCAGTATAACTTAATGAAAACTCACATGTGCCCATTTCTTACTCCAGTCGCTGGCTCCATATTTGTGACTTTCCCGCAAGACCCAACTATAGCAATTTAGGTGGGAAAGGATGTCACAATATGCAGTTCCATTGCCTCTAAAGTCACTGTCCACTTTAAATATCCAGCGCTGCACATCCAGATTATCAACAATGAGTTGACTTAAGCTTTCCACCATCTGTGGATGAAAATGGATTTTTAAAAACTTCATATTGATATAGCACCTTAAAGCTAACAAAGTATTTTTTTCTTTAAACCCAGGAGGTAGGCAATTCCAGTGTTATTAATGTTCTCTCTATGGGGAGATTGGAGATAAGGAACTGAGGCTTGGAAAGGCTAAAATAATTTGACTGAGATCACCCAACTTATAGATATCAGAACCAGGGCTCAAATCCAAATGTCCCCAGAGGAAGCCCTTTCCACTACAAAATGCTACCTTTCTCCCTGGATCCAATGACATTAACATCCTACTCCATTCCCGGTCTCTTGTCTCTCATCCCCAAATCTAGCTTCTTAGGTCATTCATTAATATATTAACTTATTTAATTTATAAGATTAAGGTTCCATGGGAAAAGTTCACAACAGAGTAGTGATGAAATTGGAGTCACATGACGCATTACTTATTCTATCACTTATTGGCTGTGTAAACTTGGGGAACTTCTTTGGGCTTAAGTTTCTTCATTTATAAAATGAGATGATTAAATAGATGACATCTAAGATTCGTTCCAGGTCTAAATAACCTGTGATATTCCAAATGGTATTTTTATTTAGTTTTTCTTTTGCCCGTTGAGACTTTTTCTAATACTTGATCATGGCATGGAGTTGAATCTGTAGGCTTTAAGGCTACAATTAGAGGAACATAAATTTGGGCAGGGCTTACTAGACTAGAAAGACTTAAACTTTGGTCCCAGCAAAGGACTGTTTGCCTGTCATCTGTGGACCAACTTTGCTCAGTTCAGAGTTTCATTACCAGATGAGTCAGAATCTAGTACCTGCATCTCTCCAAGTCTATTGAATGAGTCAGATAGGAGCTATATCCTACTTTGCTATATAGGGCACCCTGATAAAATATGGCTCTCTGGGAGCAATTTTAAGGAAAGTATAAGATATAAAAAAGAATTTTAAACTATGAACAATCTTAGGCTGAAATCAGTTTTGAAAGTGTATCCTTGGTATGTTCAACAATAAATTCTGTCACTTGGGCTAAAATGTGTGTAACTGAATCTTAGTGCTTTTATTTGTCCTTTGGAGAATTATGTGTTTATTTATTGATTGGTCATATGGTATTATTTTTTCAGTACTAAAGCATTAAGCTATTCTTCAAAAGTTTAGCTGTTCTGGCTTGGTTGAGATTTTTAATGTTTTACTCTATAAGATATATTTTTTTCTCCTTAATATATTTGGTAGGATCTCATTCAGTAGGCCAAGAAACCATTTATGACCATATAGGTCATATGATCAAGACAAGAGATAAAAATGTGTCATCTCTGGACATGTCTTTCTTCTTGAGAGAATCAGTGTACTCATTCTTAGTCTATGCACCAGTATTACCTTCAGATAATCAGTCAGCAAGTATTTATTAATTGTCTACCATGTGTCAGACAAAGATAAACATAAAACACTCCCTGCCTTCAAAGACAATTTTTCCCACTAACAAATATTTTTTTTCCTTCAGTATCCCATCTCCTCCCCACCCCAAATCAAGAAAGAAAAAAAGAAAAACAAAACCCGTATAGTATGTATAGTCAAGCAAAATAAATTTCTACTTTGGCCATGTCCAAAAAATTACATCTTATTCTTCATATTGAGTCTATCACCTCTAAGGACGTGGGTAGTATTCCTTATCACTGGTTCTCTGGAAGCATGGTTGGTAATTGGGCTGATCAGAGTTCTTCACTCTTTCATTACAGTTTGGGGAATGAGGAGAGTTCCCACAAGATTAGAAGCGGGCTCAACCAATTGAAAATTTGAATAATGAGAGGGAAATCTTCAAGATCCATAGAAATGTCCATCTCCACGTGGAAAGGGGGAGAAAGGAGAGGAGAAAGAAGGAAAAGAAAGGAAAACAAGTAGCCAGTCTTATACTTAATAAACCATTTCTACTGAGCTTGTACCAGCTACACCTATATAATCTTGAGCAATACTGTGGTAACAGTCTTGGGTATATATTTAGAAGGTCTATGACTTCATTAGTGCAGGTCACAGTGCCTCTACAACTTGGTAGATGGTCTTTATGCATAGCCACTCACATTTTGTGGTCAATCTAGTAATAAATCTTTCTCTTTTGATATGATTTCTCCATTTCCATCCTTCTCCCTCTACATTATAATTAGTTTCATATTAAAGCATCTGAAAAGCCACTTTTGACTTGGCTGACTCCTCACTCCCCCAGGACGCACACACAAATACCTTCTGTTATGGTTATACTAAGGAGCCATGGTCATACATGAGCATACCCTGAAACCGAAGGTACACAGATACCAAATCCCCCATTGTGGAATAAGGTGGCAGAGGCAGGGACAATCACATGCAGCATAGGGCTGGTGACCGTCCATGAACAACTTCTGCCCTTATGCCTGTGAATTTCTAGGTAGTACACATACTAATGGGACTTGGCTTTTTTTGTTCACATTGATGTAGGTTTATCCTCTTTCTGCCTTCTTGCTAAGGACTCTATCCTGACTTTGATTCTTATTTTGTCCCTTCCTCCTAGGCCTGCCTTCAGGACCATGTTTGTAACTCCTCCTTGAGTGGTTGTTGGTCAGAGATGATGTTCCTGAAATTATTCCGATAAAGAGTGATGTTGTTCTGAGGAAGAATAAATATTGTTTTTTGGGGTGGGGGCCAGGTCTGTGCTGTAAAGCTTTTTCAGTTTGTCATTCTATGAACCAAAACATGGAGATAATGTCCCAGTAGCCCTCCTGAGGTTCTCTGCTGTCCTGGTAGCCACCATGAATTCTTGGAGCACTTAAGGTCAAAACAGAGTTTACTCTCTAGGCAGCCATATAGTCACTATCTAAATAGGTTGATGGCTAATGTGGGCATTTAAATAACAAAATTGCACATCATGTGGCTATAAGCATACCATAGGCAGGTTTATAAATGTTCCTTCCCAACATGCTTCTGTCTCTACTCTGGTTATAGTGTTAATAAAGACATTCTATAGTCGACTGTATTTTGATGCAATCTAATGAGATTTTTAGATGCAGAATGGGCCTTTACTCTCTTACAATCTCATGAAAATTCTTGTGTTTCATTGTTGAGGAAGGTAATCTGACAGAGCCATCTTTTAAAGTGTATTGTTGGGAGCTTCGACCACACTCAGAATTATTATGTGTTTGCTCCAAATCCTATTATTTGTTGCTTCTGAGAATCCTATAAATGGGTTTCTGTTGATGACTCCCCTACAGTAATGAAAAGGATCAATAGTATTGTAAAGACTACACCACTGGAAAGAATTATGTGCTATCTTTAAGTGAAAATTGAACAGTGCTTTAAAATAGCATTGCCATTTTTGATTATTTAACCAAAGCTGTCAATATTTCATACAGAGCACATGCCAGAAAGAGAACTTTCATCATTGTTTCAAGGATCAAAAGAGGAAATGCTATGCCACTGTGTCTGTGTTATACAGCTTTTTATAAATAAATTAGTTAATCATAAACCAAATGACTTTGTGCTCTTTTTGAACATCTATCATCTGTTGTTTGATTCTCTCTGCTTGAAAGATGTGATATATCTGTTTTGTTGCCTATTCATTTTCTACTTGCAAAGGGTAGAAATGGGAAAAGACATCTTCAGCACAAATCCAGCTGGTAGTAATATCTATCAACCCAAGTTAAAATAGTCCCAGCTCTCCTTTGGCAGCTTCACACTTCTGATGCCCATCAGTTAAAGGCCAGTGTTATCAATTCAACACCATCTGTGGATTCAGAAAACTGGAACCTGCAAATAGATTGGGTAGGCCTTTTGCTGCAATATGCTTTCCATTTTCAAAACTTCAACTGAGGACTTTTATCTTGGTGAGATGAATCAAGTTTCCCAAAGAATGAAATTAGTACTCCATTATAATATGACTTTTTATTAATATGGTGCTTTCGGAATACCACCCAATGAGATTTCCTGGACCTTAAACCATGACTAGATTGTTCTAGAATATTTCAAAATAAATATTGTCTAAGTTTTTCCACTGAAAAAAATAGGAAGGCAGGGCTCCCAATGAGCCTTGCATGTAATTGTTTAAGATCTAGAAATTAGATGATGGAATTTTTCCACTGATCTTTATATCACCTGAGAGTCTGTTTGGTTTCACTTGCATGAAGTATACTAGCTGAGTCCCTACCGAGAAACAGATTATTTCATATTGTGACCTAATTCCCATGAAGGATTAGTGTCATTGTGTTGAGGTGACCATTCCCACAGGGACTCCCACTAGATTTTGGCTATGATGTAGATTTCTTGGATTCTTCTCTTCTTCAAAGGTAATTTTTGTGGCAGGTAGGTGGCTCAGGGGATAGAGAGCCAGACCTGCAGATGAGAGGTTCTAGGTTCAAATTTGACCTCAGATACTTCCTTACTATGTAACCCTGGGCAAGTCACCCAATTGCCTACCCTTATTGTTCTATCCTGGAACTGATACATACTCTGGACTTTGCTTGGCTCATTTTCTCCCAGCTAAAGTTTACCCATCTTATTTTTTCAAGGCTTTGCTGAGTAACTAGCTAATAAATTAAGAAGGCACCAATGGCAGACAACATATTAATGCACCCCTCTTCCCAGATAACATTTGAATTATAACAGGTTTTCAATGCCTTAACAAGTAAATAATGCCATTTACTAGCCATATAAACATGAATGGGTCACTTATTCTTTTGGGCCTCAGTTTCTTTATATATAAAAAACCAGAGGGTTAGAGTAGATGATCTAATTAAGCTCCCTTCCGACTCTAAATCCTATGATCTAATGAATCACTTATGATCTCTGAAGGTCATTATTAAGATCATCAATAAGATTAAATGATCTCTGAGTATGTTTCCAGTTCTAACATTCTCTGATTTTATGGAGATTTCCCATCCTAGGACATATAGCCATGCAGTAGTGGTGACAAGCTCTGAAATAGGAGTAGTGAAGAATTGACAGCTATTTACTCTTTACCTTTCCTTTGTTATAAAGACAAGTGCTAGTTCTTTGGAAAAATACTAACTCCACACACAAACCAAAGCAAAACCAGTTCTAATTGTTAATGTTAAATTTCTCCAAATATTTTTGGTCTTCAGTAACTTGGGTTCAAAAAAGCAACTGCATAACCATATGCAGGGAATAAAGCATGAAGGGCTGGAACACAGTTTGTGTGGAAAACAAACAAACAAAAAACAACCCAACCTCCAGGATTTTAGTGGATGGCATGTCCTACATGATTGGTGTGTTGACCTGATTCTAAATGTAAAATGTAAAGCCATGTGATGTAGACACCAAAGGAGCTAATATGTGTTTGGTCCTTATTAACAGAAGTGGAGTGTCTATAAGGTCCATGCAGAACATAGTGCTGACTAGACTCTGTGCTAACTAGACTGCAGGACTGTGTACAAGTTCAGGCATGACATTTTTGACAAGCTGGAATGTGTCTAGAGAAGAGTGATCAGGTGACCAGTTGAGGAGACTCAAAAACCTCACCATCCTAGGATTGGAAAAAGAACCAGAGTCCTAGAGAAGAGAAAACTGGGATGGGGATGAGTTACCCGTCTTCAAATACCTGAATGGTCATTGTGTGAAAGATGAATTAGACTTGTTCTGATTTGCCCAATGGGGCAAAGGCAGGGACAAGAGATGGAAGTTGGGGGGGGGAGGCATATTTCACTTCCATATATGGATAAAATTCCATTGGAGCTGTCCAAAAATGGAAAGCTCTGATCCAAGTGGGTAGCGAGTCTCCCATCACTGATGGTTCTTAAGTAGGGTGAGAATAACAGATGTGTCAAGGATGTTGTGTGTAGGATTCATTATTTCAGGGTAACAGTTGGACTAAACAACCTCTATGGTCCCTTTTAATTCTAAGATCCTTGGCTCTAACTGCTAGAATAGATTTTTCCACATAGGATTGGCCTTGGGTAAAACTGCAGAGTTGATGACTTTTTTCATTATCCTTCCTCCACAATCCTTCTTTCTTTCTTTTGGCAACCCCTTCTTCTCACAGGTTTTATAGTCAAAAACCTTGGAAGTCATCTAGTTCAAGCTCTTCAAAAACCGAGGACTAGGGGCAGCCAGGTGGCTCAGTGGATAGAGAGCCAGGCCTGGAGATGGGAGGTCCTGGGTTCAAATTTGACTTCAGACACTCCCTAACTAAGACCCTGGGCAAGTCTCTTACCCCCAATTGCCTAACCCTTATCCCATTTCTACTTTGGAACTGTTACTTAATGTCTATTCTAAGACAGAAGGTAAGGATTTTTTTTAATTGAGGACTAATGAGGTCAAATGAGGACAACACATCTACTTAGTATCAGCTGGGATTTGAATCCGGTTCCTTTGACTCCAAGTCTAACATTGCTTCTCCAAAGAGCTCAAGGGTCCTTTAGGCTAATCTCTGCCTTCATAAAGATCCCTAACTTAATTTCCCAATGCCTAAATGGCAACCCATACTCAGGACCTTGCTCAGTCTGTTTCTTCCCAACTAAAATTTCCCTGTCTCATTCTCTCAAGGCTTTGTTAAGTGACTAGTTAATATGATGAACTAACATAAAATAAGAGGATATCAATGGCTGATAATGGATTGATGCATTTCTCTTCACATATATTAGAGCAGCTAAGTGGTGCAGTGAAAGAATGCCAGACCTGGAGTTAAGGAGACTCATCTTCCTAAATTCAAACCTGGCCTCAGACACTTCCTAGCTGTGTGATCCCAGGCAATTCATTTAACCCTATTTGCCTCAGTTTCCTCATCTCTACAATGAGCTAGAGAAGGAAATGGCAAAGTATTCCAGTATCTTGCTGAGAAAACCCTAAAAGGAGTCATGAAGAGTAAGGCACGACTGAAAAATGACTGGACAGATTCCCAGAGAACATTTGCCTTGTAGCATGGACCTTCAATGCCTTAGCAAGTAATGAATACTACTTACTAGCCATGTAACATTGGTCACTAAGCCTTGTAGATCCTCAGTTTCTTTATGTATAAAAAATTAAAGGGGGTAAAGTAGATGGTCACTAAGCTGCATTCCAACTCTAAATCCTATGACTTAATGAGTAATCAAATGATCTCTAAGCTCCCTTTCAACTCTAACTCTACAGTGGCACGGGGATTTCCAGGCCTAGGATGTGACCAAAGGATGAAATATTTTGAAACAAGTCACTCTAGTCCAGTGGTTCCCAAACTTTTTTGGCCTACCGCCCCCTTTCCAGAAAAAATATTACTTAGCACCCCTGCCACATACTATCACTGCCCCCTTACAGTTATTCACCACCCCCAAATGCACCTATGGCCATCATCGCCTCTCTGGATCGCTGCAGCACCCACCAGGGGGCGGTGGCGCCCACTTTGGGAATCACTGCCTAGTCGCACCACATTAATCTTCCTTTGGGTAAAGGTGGTCCTGAGTCTGTCCCGGAAGAGAAAGTGCCACTAATGCCAAAAGGGTCTGTTAGATTTTTAAGAGGCCCAGGAACCCATCCCTTCCTGCTGCTGCTTACCTGTCGGAAATTATAGACATCATAAACCCCAGGAGGGACTGGTACACAGGCGCTGGCAAAGATCCGTTTACTTCCAGACTTGGTACTATAGATTTGAGCCACTTCGGGCTCTGGGCCTAGAATAGGCACATTTAACATGTCGGCCACAGCTAAATCATCTTTGTGGATAAGCCCGCCAACAATATATGCCTCTTTTCCTTGGATGAGGTTTTTTATTCTTTTGATTGTCTGGGGACTGTACCTGAGATGAGTGGCCAGGCACATATGATGTCTCTGCGGAAAGATAACATTATTCTTGTTAAAAGGTGTTCTTTCCCATTCCATGGCCCTAATTTATAATGTTGCACACAATAAATACATTATTAATAGCAGGCTGGGTTATGACCTATCCTGTAGTTTAGCAGTTTAAATTGATAAAAGCTGTTGGGGTGAGGCTCCATAATCGTTCACATCTTTAGTGTGTTGGGAATGGCCTCACTGGGAATAGAACTAATTACTACACATCTGTATTTATTTGATCCACGTGGAATTATCCTTCTGTCAGTCGGAAAAGAGGCTGGCGGCCTTTGGATAATAGTGATTCATCTCAGCAACACTTCTGGCATGGTTTAACACTAAAGTGCCTGGAAAATCAATACAAAAAAATGAAGAAAAAAGCCTGATAGGAGAGAATATATCTCACCATACTGTGTACACAATGCAGCACTCTTTAAATGGGTTTTCAGAAAGAAGGCGCTTGGAATATCCATTCCCCCTTCCCCCATCCACTAGAGAGCCCAATTTCATGGACGATGCTTTTTTGCTATAGTTATCACGGCTCGAGCCCATTTCTCTGCAGATGATTTGAGGAGGGAAAACAACCTGGATTTTCCAACAGGCATTAAATTCATTTTCAAATGGAAAACTCCTATTCGTATTTGTTTTTGACAATGAGATGTATGAATTTAGCCATTCATATGACTGCCTCATCTCCTAAGATCCCAGGTAACTATTTCATATCCCCTAGAAAAAAGGTTTTTAATTGGTATAATACATGGATGATTCCTTAGTGGGTTATAGATAGATTTCAAGGGGTCTATGAACTTAGATGGGAAAATTTAAACTCCATTTTTTCCTCACTAACTTCTAAATGAAATTTAGCATTTCCTTCAATTATTTGAACATTGCTAATGTTAATTAATTAATATAATTTAAAAAAACACATTTTTCTGAGTAGTAGTCTGGAGGCTTCACTAGATTGCCAAAGGGGTACCCTACTATCTTCCTAGAGGAGAGAGAAGGAAATAAGCAATTATATAGTGCCTACAATGTGCAAGGCACTAAGTACTTTACAATTGTTATCTCATTTGATCCTCACAACAACCCTGGGTGGTAGACACTATTATTATTCCCGTTTTCATAGTTAAAGAAACTGAGGCAAACAGAGGTTAGGCGAATTGCCCAGGGTCATACTGCTAATAAGTGTATGAGGCTGGATTTGAATTCAGGTTTTCTTGACTCTAGGCCTAGAGCTCTATATACCATACCATCTAGCTGTCTCATTAAAAAAAGAAAATGCAAAAGAATAGTGAGTAATGCCATTACCGGATCACCAACTATGTGTCATTTTTTTACATCTTTGAAAAGTATCTTGATAATTTATCATTAACTCCCTTCCTAAGGGGAAGATTTCTCCCTCTTACATTCCTGAAAATAATTAAACTGCTATTTAAAAATGCCATACAAATTATATGATGCATAGAATCCATGGAATTTTAGAATCATAGAAATAACATATTATATAGACTCCTGGAATCCTAAAGCTAGAATGGGCCTCATAGGACCTCCATTGGGATGACAGCATTATATATGGATGGAGTTCAGGATTCAGATTCAGAGGACCTCTCTCTTCTATTTAACCACCTGTCTCACTTTGGGCTAGCCATTTGACTTCTTAGGACCTCATATTTAGATGAAGTCACTTCTTGCTCTAAGTTGATGGATAACTATGAGCAAGAAGTGATTGATGTAGGTCAATAGCTTATTTTTCAATCATCTTGTTGAGTCACTTGTCGATTTCCAACCCAATCCTAGGAAGCATATTGATAAGTCTCAATAATACATGAGGAACTGTGCTAGGCTTTGAAGACATGAGGACAAAAGAAAAAAATAGTTCCTCCAAAGCTCTGGAAAGGACCTTAGAGATCATCTCTTCTGGACCCTTAATTCTGCAAATGAGAAATTTGAGGCTTAGAGTGGTAGAAGGACTTGTTCACAAAACCATCCTAGGACAGATTCAAGACTAGAACCTTGATCTCTTGACCACCAGTGGAGTTCTCATTCCATTATTCCATCCTATCTCCTAGAGAAAGAAAAAGTGAGACTAGAGAGTATGTCATTTGGGGATCACCATCTAAGAACCATTTTGAATATCTTTTAATAATACCTTGGTCATTTACCCATAACACCTTCAAGGTTCTCCAAAAAGGAGGATTTTTGTCACTGATATTTGTTTTTTTCCCCTTTCCATCTAATCTTTTTCAGCTCTTGCTTTAATTTTTATTCTTTGCCACTTAGATGCTGTATGCAATAACTTTCCATTTTTCCTCCATTCTGTTTTTTTTTATTTTTATTTTTACAATCCTTACATTCTGTCTTAGAATCAATAGTATCAGTTCCAAGGGAGAAGAGTGATAAAGGATAGGCAATAGGAATTAAGTGACTTGCCCAGGGTCACATAGCTAGGATGCATCTAAGGACCCAGGTCTTCCCATCTCTAGGTTTGGCTCTCAGTCCACTAAGCTGCCTAGCTGTCCCCTATTTCCTCTATTCTTTACATTCAACTTTGAAAATGGACCATGTAGTATAGTGGATATTGCCAGATCTAAAGTCACAGATAATTACTAGTTATGTGAATTTGGACAAGTTGCTTAGGATTTTAATTGATTGTTTCTGTCATGTCTGACTCTTCTTAACTGGAGTGGTTTGCTATTTCCTTTTCCAGCTCATTTTATAGATGAGGAAACTGAGGCAAACAGAATGAAGTGACTTGCCCCTGGTCACACAATTATTAAGTGTCTGAGGCTGGATTTGAACTCTATCTACTGTGAGATACCTAGTAGTTCTTTATGAGGATAACATGAAATAATATTTGTAAAGACTTTGCAAATCTTAAAGTAATATATATATGTATATATAAAACTGAAATATATATATATATATATATATTTGAGAAAGTAGTCTTAGGAAACATTATTGGTTTCCTAATATTGATTTTTTTCTTTCTTTTATTTTCTCAGTGCAGGGGAGGATGGGAGAGAGGGAAAATCAATTTTTGTTAATTAAAAATAAAATTTAATTTAAAAAAAGAAACCTGATTATCTTGCCTGAAGATGTCTATAATGAAGTAAATGCTACTTCTGGATAATTTTGGATTTGTTTACCTGATTGACTTTATTTTAAACCTTGCTGTTTTATGGACTGCTATCATTCCCTTGCAATCTATCACAATGAGATAGAATGGAAGAATCAAAACAACTGGAGAGCCATGCTTTGTAGCTACAAATTCTTGGCTTCTCTCAGATGTCCAAAGAAGCATTCCAAGAATAGTATCACATTTTAAAAGTACTATTTAAGCCTTGTAGAATCATCATTGTCCCCATTTTACCAATAGTGAAATTGCAAGTCTAGAGCAGTGATATCAAACCCTAATAGAAAAGGGGCCACTAAACTATACATAAGGATCCCTGCGGGCCACATATTAACTTAGAAAACACATATTAATATTATCTATGTTTTATTGTATTTTTATTCATTTTGTTAAATATTTTGCAATTACATTTTAATTTGTTTTGGGCTGCACTTGGGAGTTTTGTGGGCCGCATGTGACCCACAGGCCATGTGTTAGGTACTTCTGGTCTAGAGTGTTTGAGGGAGACAATCCAATAACTGGCAAAAGAAAGAATAGAATTCAGCGTGGAAATATTTTCCCTTTAAAGTTTGATATTTTATGTATTCCAAACTACCTTTTTGGATAGAAATCATCTCTTTTTCTTCTACATCTCCAAAACATTTTGTGCCCCTCATGGTACTTTATATACTCTAGCAGAAATGATTATTTCTATTTTATATTTTTATATAATATCATGTATTATTTATATGTTTAGGCAATTATTATTTCTATTTTTCATTAGATAATAAATTAAGGGTAGAAATTGTGCATTTGTACATCTACCTCTCCTATAATGAGGCAGGTAGGTGGCGTTTGTGGATAGAGTATCAGGTCTGGAGTCATAGAAACTCATCTTAACTGAGTTCAATTTGAACCTTAGACCCTTATTAGCTGTGTAACTCTGAGCAAAGCACTAAATGCTGGTTGCCTCAGTTTCCTCATCTGTAAAATGTGCTAGAGAGGGAAATGGCAAATCGATCCAATACCTTTGCTAAGAAAACCCTATGAAGAATTGGAAATGGTTGAAAGATGAACAACGACAACAACATATCCCATAATATCTAGCATAATGCCTTAAGCATATTTGGTATTCAATAAATGCTTATTGAGTGAATGAATGAAGAGTAAAATTATATAGACTGTACCTGTACCTCTGTGAGGGGAATGACTGGGAAATGGAGGGATGTAGATTAATGCCAACAGGGCTTGTCTGTTTATCTAGACCAGTGGTTCCCAAACTTTTTTGGCCTACCGCCCCCTTTCCAGAAAAAATATTACTTAGCCCCCTGGAAATTATTATTTTTTTAAATTTTAATAGCAATTAATAGGAAAGACAAATGCACCTGTGTCCATCACCGCCTTCCTAGATCACTGCAGCACCCACCAGGGGACGGTGGCACCCACTTTGGGAATCACTGATTTAGAGCAAAATTATGCTCTCGGATCTATGTAATGGACTAACATGAATGCCCCAAACCTAAAATACCTTTAATCAGTTGCATCAGCATTATAGTAATAGACAAAATGTTCATCGCTGATTTTTTTTTGATAAGTCAGATATAATGTAACAGCTTACTTATTACTTTCTTAAAACATTAGTGGCTTGGAGCAACTAGGTAGCACAGTGGATAGAAAGCCAGGCTTGGAGTAAGGAGGACCTAGGTTCAACTCTAACCTTGCATTTTTCCTAGTTGTGTGACCCTGGGCAAGTCACTTAACCCTAGCCCTTTCTGCTCTTCTGTCTTAGAATTAATACTAAAAACAAACCCAAAAATGTTAATGGATCAAAAATATTAACATATGATTCCATCACAACGCATTTTGTCATTACAAATTCAAGCATACTGTGCTACCACATAGGCTTAGAAAAAGATTGTGGCTTCTTTCTTTTAAAGGGGCTCCTCAAACTACTGAAAATCAGCACTGTCACAATCATAGGTCTCTATCTAGATGGTTAAAAAGCAGTAACTAAATACAAAGAGATGATCTTTTTGTAAAAAAAAGTTAATTGCTTGTAAATAGAGTAATTACTCAAATAATTTTAATTAGAATAGGAATAGGGAAAGGGACTAGAATGTGGTTTCATTAGTAGAGAGAACTCTGAATGAGGATGTTAGAATCTTCTCAGTAGCTTAGAGCCTTAGGGGGCTCCTCAGGGCACTTGGAAGTTAAGTAACTAGTCCAAGGTCATATAGCCAGTGTGTTCCAGAGTGAGATTTGAACCCAGTGTTCTTGACTTTCACTGCCAGCTCTCTGTCTACTATGCCATGCTACAAAGTATCAAATATTTGTTTAAAAAAATGATCATCTGCTGAACTGCTTGATTTCTATAGGAACTGGAAAGACCTCCATGAACTGATACGGAGTGAAATGAGCAGAACCAGGAGAACATTGTGCACAGAAAGTGAAACATTGTGGGATAAACAAATGTGACAGACTTTGCTACTAACAACAGTGCAATGATCCAGGACAACCCCGAGAGATTTATGGGAAAGAATGCTATCCACCTCTAGAGAAAGAACTGTGGGAGTAGAAACATGAAATCATGGAATAATATTTAAAAATAAATAAAAATAAGTTAAATTAAATCATGGCAAGCAGGCAAAAAATACATTCAAAATGAAAAAATGATCATCTGCAATATTTCCATTAAAAAAGATGCAGATGTACAATACAATTCAATTGCGCCAGTGAGGAACATCCAAGGTATATTAAAATGTCCATTGCTCAAGCCTACCAACCATGCAGAGGTCAAAGTTAAAGTTTACATTGGAAAATTCCTTGGGTAGAACATAGAATCCAAGAAAGTCTGAGTTGAAGTTCTTTTGAGATTGCCTGCTATATAGAGCTACTATGGGCAGCCAAGTGGCACAGTGGGTGGAGTGCTAGTCCTGGAGTCAGGAGGACCTGAGTTCAAATATGGCCTCAGACTCACACTAGCTATGTGACCCTGGCAAGTCACTTAATCCCCTTTGCCTCAAATTTCCTCATCTATAAAATGAGCCAGAGAAGGAAATGGCAAACTACTCCAATGTCTTTGCCAAGAAAATCCCAAATGGGGTCACGAAGAGTTAAGCATGAGTGAATAAAAACAACAAACTATAACCATTAGATTTCTTTTTAAACCCTTACCTTCCATCTTAGAATCAATATTGATTCTAAGGCAAAAGAGAGGTAAGAGCTAGGCAATGGAGGTTAAATGACTTGTGCTAGCCTTCACCACTCTTCCATCTTAGAACCAATATACAGTATTAATTTTAAGACAAAAGGTAAGGGTTTATAAAGGGGGGAAAAACGTACAGATCACAACACATACTGAAAAGGGCTTTCAGACCCTTCCTCAATCCCACAATCCTGCCTTTTTAGCAAAGTCCTAAAGGGATGATATATCTGAAAAGGAAATGGATTTATTTTACTCTATTATTTGGTGATTCCTCTACACATACACACACACATATTTGTATATATGTATGTACATATATATTAAAAAGTCCACTAGTGCATAGAGAGTCAACTTTGGTGGACTAGACTTGCAAAAGTAAATAACTTTATGTGGAAAAGAGTTACCATTAGGAAAGAAGTTCAAGACTTTTAAAGAGAGAAGAAAAGTTTTATAAAAAAATTTTTTACACAAATACCAATGGACTTGTAATCTGAAAACCTAGCACTTAGTGGCAGTGTGATTCTAGAAAAGCAAGTTGCCTCCCTGAGCCTCAGTTTTCTTATATGTAGAATGGAGATAATAATACTTACACAACCCTATCATCACCAGGTTATTGAACAGAAAACATTTTGCAGATTTTAAAGTACTATAGTCTTGTTTTACTATGGAACTAACCAAGTCCCCTTTTTGAGTCTTGACTCTTTGTGACCCCATCTGGGGTTTTTGTGGCAAAGATACTGGAATGGTTTACCATTTCTTTTTCCAGTTCATTTTACAGATGAGAAACTGAGATAAACAGGGTTAAGTGACTTGCCTGGGGTCACCCAGCTAGTAAGTGTTGGAGGCTGGATTTGAACTCATGAAGATGCATCTTCCTGATTCCAAGCCCAGGACTCTAACCACTGTGTCACCTAATTGCCCCCTCTGTAGACTTATAAGCCTGTATTATCATTATTCCTCTTATATAGAGAATTTGTTGGAGGAATATTTGGAAAACAGCACCCTGAAACATTTTCTGAACTTCACCAAAATTGCTTTTCCTTATGCCAACTAGGCAACACAATAGGTAGAGTACTAGATCTAGAGTCAGGAAGATTCGATCTTTAAAAAGGCCTCAAACCCTATGTGGCTCTGGGTAAGTAAGTCACTTAATCATTGTCTGCCTCAGTTTTCTCAACTGTAAAATGGGGAGAATAAATAAGACTCTTTTGAGAATCAAATGAAATAACCTTTGTAAATCTTACAGTACTATATAATTGCAAGGTATCATCCTGCCTGCTTTTCAAAGACTTTTATTTAAAAAAAAATTTTTTTAAACCCTTACCTTCCATCTTAGAGTCAATACTGTGTATTGGTTCCAAGGCAATGGAGCAATAAGGGCTAGGTCAAGTGACTTGCCCAGGGTCATGCAACTAGAAAGTAAGGTCATATTTGAACCCAGGACCTCCTGCTTCTAGGCCTGGTTCTCAATCCACTGAGCCATCCAGGTGCCCCCTCAAGGCCTTTTATTTACTCTTAGCTGATCCCACCTAACTGAAAAAAACTTTTTTAGTGAACAGTTTAAAGAAAAATCTAAATATTCATCAGTGTAAATAAGAATATGACTTCTCAGGCTAAATCCTACTGAAAAATCAGTATATCCCTGATGGAGCACAAAGAGCACTCGTTTGGGAGCCTGAACGTTTAAATGAAATGGCACCATTGTGTGAACCTACTTGTGCCTTGGTTTCCTCATCTGTAAAATGAGGGAAATGGAAGAGGTCCTTACTAATTCAAAATTTTCTGTGATTCCAAATGACTCTTGTTCTATGAGGAATTTTGATTGCTCCTCCTGCCCTCTTCTTATAAATCTATCTATTTGATAGCCCAGTTGTCAAAAATGGGCAATGGACTACAGATAGGCTGGGCTGAGCTACCTCACCTAAGTCTATAAAGCTAAACTGTGATATTTATTTCCCAGAGTCTAACTAGCAGTCTAATCAGTAAAGCTGTTAAACTTGCAATAATATTTCACTGATGTGTACCCAAGCGTTACAAGTTATAAAATTTCCAATTTAATTTTACTGCATCCCTGAAGCTGTAGTAATTAGAAGACAAACTCACAGGGAAGAAGTCTACAGCTTCAGGGCAGAGAATTCTGAACCTGTCCGACAGGTCACTTATGTCCTCAGGGTCCCCAGATATGACAGCTGTCTGTAGACCCAGGAACTTATTGTAATACTTCGTCAATTCTTCAGGCATTTCAAGGGGGCAGATGTAGATGACATCCACATTGGTATCTAGAAACAATGGGTGCAATGTTAATTATTGGGAAGAAAGGTTAAACAACAATAGGAACCCTGGCATCTGACCATCTAAACCGGTTTAAAATAAAGAGTATTTCCAAAAGCTACGCAGAAATGAATTTAGATTGGTTTCCCTCAACTCTTACCAATTTCACAGACTTGCAGGTGTCTTAACATTTCTCTGATGAAGCAATGAATAATAATAAAAGAAGAAATGGCTGTTTCTGCAGGAGGAGAGACATAAAGGAGCATACAAGCTACATATTCCACCAGCGTGCAGGGATTTTGTCTCCAAGTCCCAGACACATCAATGAGAATTACACATTACTTTAAGAATGTATCCCATTAACTTCAGTATGTTATAAAACTGAGCTGTTAACTTTAGAAAGCTGATGAAATGGTAATTCCTTTCCTTTGTCTGGACTCGACAGGACCAATCCACAAAAATGTCCTTTTCCAATAAACAGATAAACAGTTGGATGATTCCAAGCACAGTGCTTATTCCAAGGATCCAACCTCCTTCCTGCTCTGCACCCTCCAATGGAGCGGGTGACTTAAATGACACAGCTAATAATGCCTGGTTTATAAGAATTCTGACCTACTTTGAATAATCTCATATTTCCCCCTTCCAATTTGGTTAAAATGTGCATTAGGTGAGATACTTGGTTCAGAGAGAGAAATGATAATTAAACATTCTATCCAACGTGGTGTTGAAAACTCTTTGAGATTTCTCACTGCGTGCTACAGCCGTCTTTAAGCAAGACAGTAATAGCTGTGAATAGGCCAACCAGGTAATTATCAGCCAATGGAGTCAGAATATTTTCTCAGTAAAAACTGGGTCAAAGAAGGAATGGACACATTGAGATGTACTGGCCCACTGAAAGCTCCATATCCTGTGTGAAACTAGTCCCTGACTATTCTAACCTTTGCTGATCTCTCTCTCCCCTCTGAATTCAGTGTGTGTGTGTGTGTGTGTGTGTGTGTGTGTGTGTGTGTGTGTGTGTATGGATATACATATGTTTATATGTATACAGAGATATGTGTATATTTATATGCATATATATTTAATTATATGCCATGATGATTTCTAGTGTGTTAATCTAGCCTTATAACAAGAACAGAAGTTCTTTGTGAGCAACTTCTACATTTTTACATGTTTTCTCATCCCTTACAATGTGTAGTACAAGGCGAGGCATGTTGTAAGTACTTCAAAAATATTTGTGGATTGATGAAAGCAAGGGAGAGTGCAGGAAAGCTGGAAAACAGAAAGTCTTCTCTCTTTCAAAGGATACTCATTAAGAAATACTATATAATTCTGGAACCAAATTTCCACATCAGGATCATAAAATAGAAACTGGGAGAGACTAAATAGCTTACATAGATCTCTGATGGTTTAATGACCAACCCAGAACTTTGAGTTTCTGATTTTCATGGACGCTATTATCTTACCAATTTTCTTACTGGCAATGGCACTGCCAACTGAATGTACCATAATGTTCTGAAAGCTCTCAGACACGAAAGAAAGCAAGCAATTAAACATGCAGGAGAATTTAAAGTGGAAGAAAAACATGTGAATACATACATGATCTGTTTTTTTTAAATGAAGGAATTTCCAGAATAAAACTAAAGTAGGTGGTTTTCACTTTCTTCCTTTTCTTCTAGAAAGGTAATTCAAGTTAAACACCCATGTGGCATCCATTCAGGCTGACCATAAAGCTACAAATGTTCAAAATTCATTGCCAGGTAATTTTGGAAAGTAATTAAGATAGAGATAATAGTTTCTTTGTTAGTCAATATTCAATATCCATCGCTTTCAGTCACTCACTTATTAACTCTTCCCAGGAATTGGAAGCATTAACTATTGAAGTCTTTAATAGACACCAGCTGACCTCCACCAGCCAATATTGGAATGACAGCCATTTACCTACATTAATAGAATTCTCTTAGAGCCCTTCCTGCCCCCACCCAATGCACATAGGCTAAATAATTACAAAGAGATAGATGTTTTCTTGCTGGGGAATCATGAAGAAAGGGATCTCTACCAGCTTTTCTGGTAACTTCCCTCCCCCCCCCCATCTTATTTATATAAAAAGGTACTTTTTTCTTTGATCTACCCTTCCTAATATACTTCTCCCAAAGAGAATGAATGGTAGCAATACTATGACAGTGTGACAATCTAGCAAGAAAAGGCATCAATCAACTCTGTAATCTCACAAAGGTTACTCATAGCTAAAATAAAGTCCATGGTAGGCAAGGTCTCTGGCTGAACTACTTAAGATGGCAGCCCAACTTCCCTTTCACATAATCTCCGTGTGAAGAAAATCTTTTGTAAAAAGTTCTGTAGTACTGATTTGCATTGTGCTGAGAGGTACAGGAAAGGTTATACTTGGGCTTCATTGGCTGCAACTGGTCATTTCAAAAACTCAAATAAATTAAAACCAAAATCTGCCCTCTACTGACCTTGGGTGGCTGCCACCTAGTCAGATTTTTTTAGTTCCAATAGCTCAGAACTAACAAATCAATCTTAAGGTCTTTAAAATTCTGTATAGCAGCAAAGCAATATTAGTGCCTAGATAATAGATTAAAGCAATTATACTATTATTTTAGGACACTGTAAATTTCCAGAACAGATATATTTTTGTTACCAAATGGCATTTATGAAATAATAATGATGCTGAAATATATATGAATCATGTAAAGTATGTCATTCCGGGGAGCCAGCTAAGTTGGTCATTGATGAATTAAAATTCTTCATTATTTTGCTTAAAGAAGGACTTGGGAGAAACTATCAAATCAACAAAACTAAAGCATTCTTACATGATATCTAACATATACTAGAAATGGGTGCATTTTTTTCTTTCTTTTCAAAGAATTTTTTGCCTAGGCCCAGATATTTTACCCAGCATTCTTATTTGACACCCTGTACCCCCTATCCTTCTTTACTCACTTTACTCACAACTCGATTTCAGAAGGCATCACCCAAAGCTACTTCTCTTCACCAACTTCCCACCTTTCCCTTAAAAATTACTTATTATCTCTTGTCTTCCTTACTCTGGGGGAAAAAGAGTGCAGTGACCCAAAAAGGTTTTGAAACTGGTTTTATAGACTCATTGTTCAAGCTGAGATTTGCCCTGTTAAGTAATTCTATCATAGACCCTCTTTTTTATCTACTAATAATTAAAAGGCCCATTTTATAAAAGATCATTTTTATTTGACCCTTCTTCTTTAACTGGGTATTTTGCAGTGGACTCATAGTGTTATATTTGTGGTGGTACATTACATTAATTTCCAAGGTAATAGACTGCCGTCGACACAAATAGAGAATTATGAGCTCACTGTAGGATCCAGAAGAAGAAAAAACTCCTAGGCTAGAGGGAAGAAAAATGCTCATTTAAATCTAGATGAAAATGAATTTAAAGAATAAACAACTAACCATGGAATTTGTTTTTGTTTTTTATTTATTTTTGGTTAAAATTTTTTTTATTGGAGTTGAGTTCACCATGAAACCTAGATTTTTTTTTAAACCCTTACCTTCTTTCTGTCTTAGAATTGATATTAAGTATCAGTTCCAAGGTAGAAGAGTGGTAAGGACTAGGCAATTGGAGTTAAATGACTAGTCCAGGGTCACACAGGAAGTGTTTGAGGTCACATTTGAACACAGACCTGGTTCTCTATCCACTAAGCCCCCAAGTCTGCATTTTGAAAATAAAATATGTAATTATTTTAAAAATATTTAAATAAATATAAAGATATCTTTAAATATTCTTTAAATATAAATATAAATAAATAAAAATCTTATTCATTTACAGACATGTATGTTAGAATTAGAATTAGCCTTTATGCTGCATTTTCAATTTACAAAATGTTGCACAAATGTTCACTAATTCATTCAAATGAACACATTAGAAAGTTGTATTCATGTGAAAGCATTTACTGTACCTAGTATGTCACACAGTCTTCCCAGCTGCAAGTTCTGTTGCGTATTGAAATCAACGATATTTGACCGTACAGAGTGGGAGAATCCTAAAAATCACAAAGAAAATGTCAAAATCTGGAAGGAGGTAGATGCCAAAACATTTGCAAAAACTGCAAGGAAGCAGAGAGTGGCAGTACATGATTCCAGGAAAGGTATTTGATTTTGTGTGAGACATCTTATAGAAATGATACGACCCTAAGAATGAGGACCGTGCTCCTAGGAAAATTAAGCATTCTTCTGAAATGGGTACCAAGGAGCTGATTCTGCAGACAGAGAGGTTCATGATTTTTTTGGTCTTTGTTTATTAAATATCAGCAGGGAGCTACCAGGGCTCAGGGTCATGAAAACATAGGAAAAATTTCTGACACTTAAGTCTGAATGTTTAAAATGGGATGTGGTATGCACAGAGATTTAAAAAGCCAGATCGCTGGGCTTTGAAAAATATGTATCTCCTCTATTACTGCACTTTGAAAACCCTTCCCGGATTCATTCTGAAGTGACAGCCAGATTTCAGATAAACCTCTTGCTGTCAGGTACGTGGATTTACTAAAACCAAGCACTAAAGAAATATGCTTCTGGACTTAGCTAGAGGAACTCTCAACCTTGGAAAAGCAAAAAGGTGAAAACAGCCACTTTGTCAGGACTAAGGAAAACCCCACTGAGATGTTTGCCTTACTTTTCAGTTCTTCCCCTTGTGCTGTTGGAAATAATGCAAAAGGAAAAAATCCTTTGGGTCACAACTGTCTGACCCTCTACCAATGCCGACAAAATCGACGGCAATATTTTCTTCTTGCTTTTAGGTGATTCGAAGAACATGGATCAGAAAACTAACTGAGAAGGCATGACATGAGTAGGAAGAACTACTTTTATACATGAGTGATTTGACATTTGTGGGCACAACTTTTTTTGTTTTTAAACAGCTTTTCACATTTAGAAGAGACGCTTCAATGCCTCCTTGTGGTTACTGGGTCCAAACACATGTCTCAAATTAAAATACTACAGATTAAATGACTTTCTATTGCTAAATCTGTTTCCAAGATTCTTTTTTAAATGGAAGAATACCTACAATTCCACTATTAGGCCTTTTCAGATAAAATGACTGAGATCACTGGCTCCTTGCATTGTTGTCAATGTTTAAGCACTAGACAGAATTTTAAAATTAAATGAATTTATAATTTGTTGTTTCAATATTTGCTGCTGTGCCTGCTAATTTAAGAAATGGAAATGGCAGAAGGGAATAAAGAGCAGACTGAATGGTTCATGAATATAACTTTAATTCTCAAGTAATGTGGAAATCTTTGTGATTCCAATTGGAAAAGCATATATTAAAAAGAAAATTGTATTAAAGAACTCCAGATTTGACTATATAATATGGACTATAGTGATATCTCTTAAGGCAGCTAGGGCACAGTGTAGAGAGCACCAAGCCTAGAATCTGCAAAACTCATCTTCTTGAGTTCAAAACTTGGGACACAGTTAAGTGCTATGTAAATCTTTGTTATTATTATTATTGATGGTTAAGGTTCTTGTTTTCCAGATGAGGAAAATGAACCTTAGAGACTGAAGATGGGTTTCCTATTAGTAGATGTTGGTGTCAGGATTTGAGTCCAAGAACTCTGAATCCTCAGATCTGATTTTCTATTGCTAGTTTAATGCCACATGTATATCACATCAGGTATGAGTTTATTTTGTCCAACTCTCAAAACAGGGGTTTTTCCCTCCCCCTTTCTCTTGTGGGAGGCAGTAGAGATGGAATGGAGCTGAACAGACCATTGGGAGAAGAGGGGAAGCAGTGCCTTGCTCTTGAGGCATTTAATAAATATTTGATGATTGGAATTATTCTGGGAGGGGAGGAAGGAGTATGAGTGGATGCTAGTATTTTTTTTAAGAGTCAGAAAGATCTGAGTTCAAATTCAGCCTCAGATACTTACTAACTTCATGGGCCTAGGTTTATTTCACCTTGGTTTCCTCCTCTATAAAATGGGAATAACAATAGCTCCTTTTTCCCCGGGGTGTTTGGGAGGATCAAATGAGATAATAATTATGAAGTACTTGGCAAATAGTAAGTACTTTTTGTTTTAACTATTATTATTATTATTGTTGTTGTTGTTATTGTTGTTATTATTATTAAGTATGATGGGAGCAGCTAGATGGCTCAGTGGATAGAGAGCCAGGCCTGGAGTCAGGAGTCCTGGGTCAAGATCTGGCCTCAGACACTTCCTACCTGTGTGACCCTGGGTAAGTCATGTAACCCCAATTGTCCAGTCCTTACCACTCTTCTGCAGAATTGGAACCAATACATGTATCGATTCTAAGACAGAAGGTAAGAGTTTAGAAAAAAAAAAAAGATTAAATGTGAGGGCTATCCCTTAAAGTGGACTTCTAGAAAGCAGAGACTGTTTCTTTGTAGGTCTAACTGCATTATGTCCAGCATATCATGGCCCACAAATTACATAATGATTAAGTAAGAGATAACAGGAGTTATAATGACTACAGAGTATTAAAAATTCATTTTACAACATTATTCTCTTCTTAGAAAGGGCCCATGAATTAGACAAGAATATTACCATTGGAATAGGTTAGAAGATGATCATCTGGTCCAGCTCTCTCATCTTACTGAAAAGGAAACTGAACTCCAGAAAACCTAATTGACTTATGCAGATCTCACACATCCAAGAATCAACAGTAACTAGGACCAGAACTCAGGTCTCCTAATGCTGAATCTGTCCTACTTCCACTATTCCGGAGTAAATAAATATATGAGAACAAGAGTGTCAAAAATGGATAAAAATAGTCCAAGAAATAGGCATATTAAGTACTCCAGACCTCATAATGCCAGTTGTGACCCTCACATCGTATAAGGGGATTCAGTCCACACAGAATCTATTTTTATTTTTCCCCGATAAAAAGATTTTTTTATCTCAAAACAATGGTATTTACTAACAGCAGAGTACAAACAGTAACCACAAATCCTCGCCTTAAACCTCCAATAAATGTACAGTGTCAGTGGGAAGAGTTGGCACAAACACAGAGTATACGGGTAGTAAGGCACACACACAGGGAACATATGGCGAAGACAATTCAGTCTTCTGGCCCTACAGGGCCCTGATGTCCTTTCTTTTCTCACAATGCTCTCACACTGCTCTCCCTTGGGTACAGTGAATTTTTATAAAAATTATTTTTTTTGAAATTTCTGTTATAAGCTTAATCATCCTCACCAAAGACAAAGTATACAAAAAAAGGAATAAAATCTTTAGAAACTAACCAAGTGAATAAACAATTAACAAAATGCATTTGAGCCAGGTAAAGACTTAGTAGTTCAAGCTGACTTTTATTTTGATCCCAAGGACTTAGATTCATCTGGTGCAAAGCTTCCTGAGAGACCTTGGTACAAGCCCACTGCCTATTCTTATAAGCTAATACAAATCTGTTTGAGGCAAAATACTGTAGTATGGTCAGTAAACAGTGGCTTCTGTGATTCTCTCTTGCTGGTGTAAGTGGTCCAAACACCAGAGCTAAAAAGGAGAATTTTCAAGTTTTTTTCTCCCATTTTCAAAGTCAAGCAAATATGGATCTTCTTTCATTTTCATAGGAACGGAGGAGGAAAAAATTAAAGGAATATCACCGGTATTTACATGCATCTAGTGTTTAATTTCCTGGGGTAAGAGACAGAAAAAGGATGCGGGAAGGGGGATAGCTCTATCTCTTTTAACCATTATTTTTTTCATTTTGTGATAAAATTGCAACTGCAATGAGAGAGAACAGAGTAAAATTTTCTTCCCAATTTCCACTATCCCAAACCAAACCAGATCTTAAAGGGTGAGGGAAACTGAGAGAGGAGACAAATAATTGGAGGTTTAATTGGCTAATAGCTGCCTAACGTACCTAGTAACAACATTAGAGCCATATAATTGGCACATCTCTTTTAATGCTGATACATTAAAGAATGCCACAGAGTTTAAATGCAGCAGGAAGGCTGAATCCAAATAAAGGAATGTAGAGGTTAAAGGGAGATACGGGAGGAACCAGGCCAACCATACTGGAAATAGAAAGAGTTAGTTAAGGTGATGACACCATGACTGTTTACTCTAAAGACCTCTTGTTTTCCAACTAGAACGCTCAATCCCCTGTGGCAGTCTTGCTTATTTGACTACTTAAAATAGAATCCAGTATAATCTGTGAACCACAGCAGGTTACTTTATACTTATCATTATGAAAAAAAAAGTATAAAATACCTATAATATCATTATGGGGAAAAATCATAAAATAATTATAATGTTAAATTGGGAGATCTTCCTTTAACATGTGGAAAAAGCCATTCTCTCATCTCTTTGGAGGATTTCCAGGCCAGTTTATTTAACCTAATAGTCATCCCACCTACCTCCTAACCCAGTAATAGTAGGGAAAAAAGATACTGCTTGAAATACTTTAATAGGCAAATCAATTCTACTTTCTAAAGATGTCACTATTCTTTTAATTAGTATTAATAATGATCATAGGTACACTAACAAACCAAAGAAATTCTTTAGTTTAAAATCAACTGCAGGAACCATTAATAAGAAGAAAGTCCCTATATAGGTCAAAATATTTATAGCCACACTTTTGATGATAGCAAAGAATTGGAGATGCCAAATAGGTGCCCTTTGACTGGGAAATGGCTAAACAATGTGGTGTATGAATATAATAGGATATGCCTATACTGAGACATGATTAATATGATGACTACAGAGAAACATAGAAATAATTACAAGAACTGATGCAATGTGAAATCTGCAGAGCCAAGAAAACACTATACGTGATGACCATATCAATGAAAATGAAGAGAACCACCACATACACCACAAAAAAATCAAAAGTCACTGTTAGCAAATTTATAAAGATCAAGTATAATTCAAATGAAGAGATATGAAAAGACACTCCTAACTCATCCCTTCATAGTGGTGGAGGGCCCACAGGTGTTACACATTGCACATGTTTTCAAACTTTTTCAACATATTGATCACCTGTGCTGACTTTTTTCTTTTTTTTTCTTTTTTGGTCTGTAAGATACATTGTTTGTTGTTTTACATTATTGCACCTGTAAAATCTGTATCAGATTGCTTGCCACATCTAAGAGGAGGAAGGGAAAGAAAGGAGGGAAGGAGAAGGAGAATTTGGTGTAAAATTTTTAAAGTGAAGGTTAAAATTGTTTTTACATGTAATTGAGGAAAATAATAAAATATTGTTAACTAAAATAAAGTGGAAAAAATATTACTTGTTAAAAAGAATGGCTCTTGGAAGGAAGTAGAGGGATCCTGCGGAAAACTCTGCATCAATAAAAATGTATTAAAAATAAATAAGAGCAATTATGGGGATGTCACAAAGGTGTGGGCATCCTTTCCAAGATCTGGTACCATTTTTGTGCATGCAATTATCTCTGTGTGTGGAAAGATGCATGAGCAAACAGCCAATTGCCTGCAACCACAACAGAGTCTACAGTGATCAGTTACTTGCTCTTCATTTTGAGAGTTCAAATAAGCCATTGTAGTACCAATTAGGTGACTACATGGGGCAATTATTGGTGGTCATAATTCTAAAAGATGATTGTCAAAATTTTTATGGGCCAAAAAGAAGTTCACAAATCACTAAATATCTTCTTGAACTTTCTCTTTTGTGGGACATTGGGGGTACAAGGGAAGAGTGGAATCTGATCTTAATTGTGTCAATCTTGAAAACAAAAACTTTGCATTGAATCAATTTTCTTCTTTTTTTTTTGTTGCAAAGTAGCACTGTGTTTTGGGGGCCTTGGCTACTTGACCCTCACTTCTATGCTCCTGAATTGAGCAGGTAAGTCCCTTGAGCACTGAACAAAAGGAGTCATGTTGTTCATGGCTGAAATCTATTCAGGCTAATCCCAGAGGGAAATTGTGTACAAGGTTAAAAAAAAGGCACTGAATAATCATAAAAGTATAGGATCATGGCTGCCATGTTATTTAATATAATTTAGCATGCTAAAATTATTTTATAAAATCTAAATCAAAGGTTATTGAATGAGGATTATTTGATCAAAGGCCATTTTAGGCTCTGAGCGAAAATATTTAATTAGGCTTTTTAAAATGCTCAATTAAGAAAAAAAAGAGAGCTTGTTTTGATCTCTTAGATAAATATGTAATTAGCAGCTTTCCCTTTAAAATGGATTTTATGCTTTCCACAGACCAAAATGACTGTAATAGAGTAGACCTTCAAAATTATTATGCATTTATTTAAATTGGGAATGTGTTATCTAGGAGAAAATTAGTTTTAAAACCAAATCTAAAGAATAAAGTGAACACATTTCAAATTTCAAGATATCTTCCCTTTTAAAATTCCAGGAGAACACAGATCATATTACTGACCATTGTCATCTAAGCTTTTGACTTTCTAGATGACTGGGGGGAGTCAAAGCAGGAGAGAGGGATTGCCAAGAGCTTATTTCTTTTCTGCTACATCCCACTGCATAGTCAATCAAGTATTCCTAACTAAAGATGAGGAGCATCAAATTCTGAAGTGTGCTGTTGTATTGGCCTGTTTCTGTTTTATTTTCTCTGCTTTTGAACTTCTTAGCAGTGGGAAGAGTGGCCTTTTCTGTTTCCCGAAGCTTTGAATAAAACAAAGACAACAATAACAAGAAATCCCTGCCATGATGCCAGGTCAAGTACTTATTTGCCAAATTTTGAGGGTTTCCAGGACTGCAATTAGTCGCAGAAGCACAAAAGACATTTGCACCTTATTCTAAGGGCTCACGTCAGTTAATTGTGCCTGCAATGAGCCACTCTGGATGCAATCAATTACAAGGGCAATTTCTGTGTGAACTAATTTGGTGTGCAAACGCAGGCCCACCAAAATAGAGACCTGAGGGAAACCTGGCTGACATTCACGTCTATCATATTTTACTAAATCGTCTTATGTCTGTAGCCTTCGAAGGAAGTCATTTCAGACTTTGGCTACCAATTTAAAAAGTCACAGATTATGTGAAGATCTGTGGGACTCAGCTATGGTTTGGATTTTCATACAGACCAAAACGCATTATGGCAGATCACCTCTCCACTGAAAGCAGCTTCTCTGTGTACAGGGAAATAGTGCCTTCCTTAACATGAGATTACAGGTTCAGACAGAGCGTTGGGATTCCGAATTACAACGAATACTTGGGATTTTAGACTTAATTTTAAGGTGCACTTTAATTATATTTTGCAGTGGACATTTTAATATTAATATTTTCTTTCCAAACTGAAAAGTTTCTTTTATGCTGAACCTGTTTAAAAACAAATTCTCACTCACACACACACACACACACACATCATTTGAAAGCCCTGTAATTTTTTTGAACAACACAGCTATTTTAAAACGTCAAGCTAGAGCTCTGTCATCATGGCCTGCCTAATAAATTAATCTCTTCATACAGCCCCAAGACACAAATAAGGAGTAATTTGGAAACTCAAAACTTTTTGCAATATTGCTACTTCAAAACCCGACCAAGTCAGCTTCTGAAATTTGAACTCACCAAGGAAAATTAATGTGCTAAGCAAGTGTAAAAAAAATAAATCAAACCCCAAACATTTTGACAGCAGCTCATGTTTTAGAAGAATCATCAGTGCAATTCCGAAATTCCCAAGAAAGCATATTCTGTCATTTTGGTACACCTATTTTACCCCTGTGTTGCAGGCAACAGCTTTTAAGTTCCCCAATTCATAAATGTAATTAAATAATTACATTAGTGCTAATTAACATGAAACTGCAGATTATTTAAGCGCAAAAAACACTATTCAACTTCTTAATTATTCTTGTTCACACAGCATTTCCTTTTGCTCAGGCGCCCTAGGTGCAAATAAAGCATCCCATCTGCTCGTAATTAGAACTAAATAATTTCAGAGAATGTAGCTTATCATTTTGACTGCACATTTGATTAAAAACAGTGTACAAGCAATATCCTGGCTTATTGGCGGAACAGCAGCCACACGCACAGGCCCATGTTCTTCTATCATTAAAGAAGATCGAAAACATTATCTGTTATTTCAGGGGGGAAAAAATACAACTTTTTAGTTCATTTCATACAGATGAAAGCGAATTACAGCAAATCACCTCTCCACTGAATAGCAGCCCCCACATAATGACTTTATTTGCTTAATCCCCAAATTAAACGCCGTTTCAAGCGAGGGCCCTGTGTTATTACTCTCATCATGTCGAGAACATTTTCCTGCCGAGACCAATTTGAATAAAACAAGGGGCCTTCCTTGAACTCAATCAAGGAGCCATAATGTGGTGGGTAATAGAGGTTGCTGATAGATTTGCAGGCAAAAGTGTTATACCTAATGATGGGATATGGATAATAGTCCTCCTGGAGGTCCTGATGCGATTCCAGTTGGCTGCCAGATGCTAAAAATCAAGAAGAGCATTGATCAGTGACAGGAAGCTGTAGTGGATTCATCTACTCAAACTTCAGCTGTTTTTTTCCACTGTACAGTTAAGCCAGGCATAAATTATATTAATTGATTTAATTACATACTTAAAACATCTTCCCCAATTAATTTAATTAGGTGGCTACATGATGCTACTGGCAGGGGAAGATTAGAGGCAGCTCACTTAATTAACAGAATATGAATGAAAAAAAAAGAGAAAGCAAACATAAATGAAATTGTGAGCACTAATTAAAAGGCTGTCTGCAAACTTAAATACTTTCTGACAAAGTGGTGACAGCAATGTAGACAAGAGAGGGATTTTTTTTTCCCTAGCAAATTAAAGTGCCAGAAGGTATATATATGGAGAAAAGGTAATGCAGTTAAAAACATTGATTTTCTGACAGACCTATCCCTGGTCAAAGTGAACAGACTTTTTCTATAGAAAAATTGCAGCAGATTTTGTAGTTGCAAAAGCTAGATTGCTGATGGGGACTAAAATATGATGCTTCAACAAATGGATGGTTAAAATAAGGGGAAGAGAAAGACAGAGGGAAGAGAAACAGACACACTTATTGCAATCGCTCAAGCAAGAGATGTTTAGAAAAGGAAGTCTGCCATAACAGCTGGCAGCCTCGTGCACCTTGGCTCGAATGTGGAAATTCTCCAGTTGTTTTAAACGTGCCTCCTTCAGGATCTTTTTCAATCGGCCCCTGTGACCGTGCAAAAGCCAGCTGATGGCAATCACACCTGCAGCCCACTTCTGTTGCCGGAAAGTAAAATAGGCTTTTCTGGCCTGGTAGCATCGCCATGTTGCTTGGATCTTGATGACAGCTTCCTCGAATCCCCTTTGCCCTCTGTATCTCCGGCCTGGCTGACTAATTAACTTGAGGATATTAGATGGATTCTCTAACACTGATAAGAGGTCAATTTTAGAAGGCCTAGTATTGAGTTCAAAGTCAGGAAGAAGTGCTATCAAATATTTCCCTTTTATCTTGACTTCTGGTATTGCATAGTCCTTGAGAAACTTTTCAATGCATTCCAAGAGAGAAAAGATATTTCCCCAAGATAAACAAAAATGTTCTTTGAAGGCTATGAAATCTGAAGCATTCTGATCTATCTTGCCATTGTAAATAAAAAAATCATAATCCATAAGGCTTCGCGAAGGTAGCGAAGTGGGTGTCACTTTGGGAACCTGGAAAAAAAAGAGAGAGAGAGCATTAAAAGAGATTTAGAGTAATTGTAATCTCATCTAAATGAGTGGTCAAGATGCACTAACACATTATCATTTACCACTCAGCTATGGAAAGATATGGATCTGAAATGAATTCCTAGTATTGATTTAACATATATATGTCATAATGACAAAGTCTGGCCAGTATATATCATAAAACTCATTACAAGAAAAGGACCTTAGGGTTCACTCAAGGCGATTAACATTTTTATAGAAGTGTGCTAATTGCTCAGGGGAACTATATGAGATCAGATCATATATAAAATAAAGTGTTTGGATAACTTTGATATGGTCAGCTGACCCCATAATCTCAATGATTTACCAGACCTCGTTTTACAACAGTGTTAACACTGCTTTCTCATTCATAACATGTCCACCAACCCTGGGGAAAAAAAAAAAGGAAGCTTTTCTCTGTAGAGACACCAAGGTTACTTTAAACATGTCAATCAAGACAGTCTGGGCTTTTCTGAATCCCCAGTAGAAGTTAAGTGCTGTTTCTCCTAAGAAATTTAAATCAGCAAATTTAATTCCCATTTTCCCATCAATTTCTCTTTACATCCAGAGGTGATTCTTACGGGGGAACTTTTTTTTTTTTGGCTTGTAATCATCCTTACAATTTCTACATCTCATGTTTCTCTGATTCTTCATGTGACCCGGGGTTCAAGCCTGATGCATTTACATCAGATTCTCTTCACTGATGGAGAGAATAATGACTCCACACTGAATGTGTGTACACGGGAGAGGCAGAGTTGAGGAGACGCTGGAGTGGCGTGTGTCCTCCATCTGAGCTCTTGCCGATTCCCTCCTTCACACACACAACATGGAGTCATCATTCTCTCCTCCAAAAGGGAGATTCATATGCAAACGAAGCAGGCTTGAACCCTAGGTCAAGTTTTGAATTTTTACATCTGGTTTTGAGTCGTTCTTGCATCCCTGCATTCTTAAAAGTAAGCATCATTTGGATGGAAAGAGCAGGCTTCAGTGGGATCCAAAGGAAATGAAATGTTTCTTCTGGGCATGAATTAACCAGGAAGGTTCAGCTAACAATAACAACACTACTAATAAAATGATAGGAGCTGTACCATTGTCCATAACGTAGAAGAAGTGATTATATCATGGGCCAGAAGCATGGAGTGGAAGGTCAAAGAAGACCAAATCCTGCTTTCCACTTGGTTAAATCAGATATCTGCTTACAGTTCTCATCTTTTCCTTTGCTTAGGAAATCAAAGAACATGCCATTGTTCCTGAAATAATTTCTGCCCTCAAGATGTTAACATTTTTGAATAAGGAAAAATTCTTTTTGTCTATTAAATTCTAAGGTCAGAGGCAGTTCGGTGACACAGAGGATAGAGCACCAGCTCTTGAATCAGAAGGACCTGGGTTCAATCTGACCTTAGATACTTCTAGCTGTGTGACCCTAGGCAAGTCATTGAACCCCAATTGCCTAGCCCTTGCCACTTTTATGTTTTAGAATTAATACTGAAAGAAGATAAGGGTTAAAAAACAATTCTAAGGTTAAATTACCCTCTGCATTTCAAGAAGTTGTCACAAAGTTCCAAATGCACAGTGCATTCATTCCTTCAATACATTTTTATTAAATGCCTACTGTGCAAACACTATACCAGAGATAGCTTTATTATGTGTGTATACACATAATATATATATATGTATACACACAGACACATATATATAAAACCCTTACCTTCTGTGTCTTAGAATCGAAACCAAAGGCAGAAGGGCAATTGGGATTAAGTGACTTGCCCAAGATCATATGGGTAGGAAGTATCTGAGGTCAGATTTGAACCCAGGACCTTATATCTCCAGGCTTGGCTCTCTTTCTACTGAGCCACCTAGCTGCCCCTGCTATGTGATATTATTTCCTTGTTCCTTCAAGGTTCAAATGTTAATAAGTATGTGTTCACAAATAAAAAGCTGTCAAAGAAAATAGTTCAATATAGATATTTAACTTTATTCACAAAAACTACTACCCAAATTTTATATAGTCTTTAAATTCCTCTTCTTTTAATTATAAAGTTTTTCTTTCTGGTTCTCTGCAGTAGGATTAATTAGTGTTATATTATGGAAAAAGTGCTGGAATTGGAATGAGGAAATGAGAAGGCAAACCCTTCCTCTGATACTTAAGAGCTATGGAACCACAGGCAAATCACTTTGCCTCTCTGTAACTCAGTTCTTTCATCTATCAAATGGATATGATAATACTTGCACTACCGACATAATAGGATTACCGTGAAGAAGAGGCAGTTGATTCCTAACACAATGCCTGGCACATAGTAGGTTCTTCATAAATGCTTGTTGATTGTCTGACTTTACAAACCTTAAGGTATTAAATATAAATGTGAACTGCTATATTCTTATGAAGACTTACTTAAATGTGAACTACCATTAACTTTAAGGGCTGTACAAATCATTTCAAAGAGGTATCTTAAACAGAAGTTAGCATGGGGGTAGTTAGTTTACAGTTGTTTCAGGGAATAAGATTGATAGAAAACTCTTCATAAAAAGATAGTTAACCTTACTGATCCACTAGGATGTCAAGAGATTTCAACCTGTCTGGCAGGTTGAGAAAAATTCATTTATCTCCCATCAATAAGAGTTACAGAAGCAATTCTTTCTTTAGCCAACATAGACATTGGCAGGAAAGGCTTCAGCTCCCGGGAGAAGGCAAGTGGCATGCGTTCTGATGGAAAAAGCCTGTGGCTATACTTAGCTTTGCTTCCAAAGAACTGGTGCTGATAAAGATGGAGGTGAGAATTCAGGGAAGAAAAACAATGCTTCATCACAGGAAATCAGATACTCAAAATGATCACAGATGGATATTGTAGAGAGCTGGCCAGTTTTCCCATCTCTGTGTTTGGACCCAACAACAAGATCCTCAAACCTCTCCAAGGCAAGAGGCTACAGTTTCAGAAATTAGAGAAACTAGTATAGTGAGAGATTTTGCTGATTATATGCAAAGTTTCTTATCATCAGGGAGATTCCTGCAGAGTTAAGACAGTTCTTGATCTATAAAAATGGAAGAGGCCCAGAAAACTAACATTCTGAAATGAAAGAAATCCACCAGGAAGGGCTTCTTGGAGAGAGTGCATCCTCAGGGAGTTGACTGGGCCCTTCTATACATATATCAGTTTAATGCTTCTTGAGCTTATGGCTACTTACATACCTCCTTCTTTGATTGCCAGGAAAGAATAAACTCTAAGGGGTTTTACAAAAATTAACAGTTGCTGTTTTAGAACAAAGGGACTACACCTACACACACCTTCTTGGATGAGGCTCCAGGAAAGACTTGCTCTCAAAGGAAACACACTCTTGGACACCAGCATGACCATTCAGGCACTGGAGAACTATGGGTTTCGAGTCAGCTAAAGCATAACTATAGTACATCTGTCACGGAGAATGCCACACTCGGGAGCACTTTAGACTTAGAGCAAGGAAAGGCATTCCTCTCAAGAGAAAGGCTTCCCAAATTAAAGCAGTGCATCAGCATTGTGAGATCCATTGAGCAGGTAAAGACAAAACTGCTTTTCAGACAGCTAGGAATAAGAGTCCTGATTAAAGGTCACACTGTGTTGAGTTCTAGGTGCCTCTGTAATTCTTTCCAAACAATTTGTCACCATGAACGTGAGCTATTATTATCAACACATCGTTTACTGTTGTCTGTTTTATGATGTGTCCCTATATAAATTCATGTTTACATATATGTGTCAATCAAACCCTTACCTTCTGTCTTAGGATCAATACCAAGTATCGGCAGAAGATCAGTAAGGGCTGGCAACTGGGCTTAAGTGACTTGCCTTCAGATGGGTGTAGGATGTCGTCGACTAAGCAGCAGTAAAATATTAACTTGTTTTTCCAGGATTGGTGATAGTTTCTAATTGAGCCATCCCTGTTCTCTCACCTAGTCACCCTGACGCTAAAGCATGTACATTGGGAGACTGGGTTAGGTATTCCTTCTGTGATTACCAAAGTGGAGTTTACTCTGTGTGAAGCTAATTGGCCCAGACGGATCTTAAAATATGACCTTGGCCTCATTTGCATGGGCCTTGAGCCAACTAAGTTAACTGGTCCACGTATACTCTCCTTTGTTTCTAAAATGAAATCAAAGTCTAAGTAAACACCAGAATCTCTGGCACATTTGTCATCTTAAACAAAGCCCCAAGAGGGGTAACAATAAACAAATAATCTAGCATAATGATATAACGTGTAATGATAACAACTTGGGGAAACCACACTTATTGTGGTACTTAAATGACCCATGTTTTCATTAGGGTCATTGATACTGATACAGACCACACTCTCTCTATGTCTTAGTAGGTAGCCTTTGGGAGTCGCTCTGGCTGAAAAATTCATTGCCTTGGGGGTGAGCCTTTCTGAATTTAGCTAGGCTGGCCTTTGGATAATAGTTATTGGACAATGTCCATCATTGGGCTTTTATTTGGAAGAAGGACCTGCCAAAGCTTATTCTCTTCTAGAATAGCCTTAAAGAACCCAGGATTGCTTCTATATCATGATGATGCTTCATTGTAAGAGACTGAGGCAATGAGTCAACTCTGTAAGCACTTACTAAGAGCCAGCTAGGTGGCTCAGTGGATTGAGAGTTAGGCCCAGAGATGGGAGGTCCTGGGTTCAAATCTGGCCTCAGATACTTCCTAGCTGTATAACCCTGGGCAAGTCACTTAACCCCCATTGCCTAGTTCTTACCACTCTATTGCCTTGGAACCAATATTACATATTGGTTCCAAGACAAAAGGTAAGGGTTTTAAAAAAAGAGCCAGGCATTGTACTAAATAATGGAGATATATAGAAAGGCAAAAAGAGTGCCCATGCTAAAGGAACTTGAAATCTAATGGGGAAACAACAACATGCAAACAACTATGGTCAAACAAGATACAGACAGGATAAATTGGAGATGATTTCAGAGGTAAGGCACTAAAATCAATTTGGATGAGGCATTGCATCGTACATTAGTAGAAACTATAAATAAGTAATTGGAAGATTAGGTGAACACTCAGGGAAATTTTTTCTTTAATCCAAAAGATCACTGTACCTCAATGTAACTTTTCTTAAATTATTCTTCAATGTATTAAAAGTTTCCAATGTTATAACCTTAATTTGAAAAAAAACCCATATTAGAGCTAAAGACTGATAAAATCTGGCCTCAGATGGTTCCTAGCTGTGTGAATCTGGGCAAGTACTTTCCTAGCCCTTATCACTCGTCTGCCTTAGAACCAATACATAGTATTGAGTCTAAGACAGAAGGTAAGGTTTTTTTAAAGACTTATAAGCTATATACATGTATATAAATAAATATTCTGAACATAAAGTACTTGTTGGGATATGATATAGAGTGGTATTGAGGGATAACATTCAGAGTTACAGAATTTTGGAAGTGGAAAGACGTTAAAAAATCATCTAGTCCAGAATTTCTAAACCGATGTCCTTGGATAGAGGTCCTGGATAAATTTTGCAGGATGAGAGTGGGAGAAAAAAAATCACATCTTTATTTTTATTAACTTCTAATTGAAATTTAGCCTTTCATTTCTAGTTGTTTTTTTTTTTTAAAAGTCAAATTCGGAGGGATTTATGGAAAGGAACACTATCCACATTCAGAGGAAGAACTTCAGGAGTAGAAACACAGAAGAAAAACAACTGCGTGGACACTTGGGTTGATGAGAACATGATTGGAGATGTAGACCTGAAAAGACCACACCCATGTAATTATCAATAATGTGTAAATAAGTCTTGACTGACCACACCAGTGGAAATGCGAATTAGCTACAGCGGGGTGAGGATGGGGTGAGTCAGGGGATGGGGTGGTGAAGGGGGTGAAGGGTAAAGTAAAAACATGACTTAGGTAACCAGGGAAATTTTTTCTAAAAATAAAAAATTATTTAAAAAAAATGTCAACATTATTTTGGGAAGGGGTCAGTTCAGAGACTTCATAAAACTAACAAAAGGGTCAATGACAAAAGCAGTTTCAGAACTCCAGATACAGTCTGACCTCAAAGGTAAGTGATCTGCCCAAGGTCACATAACTAGTTAGGGAAGGCACTAGAATCAAGTTTTTCTTACCCTTGCAGTTCTCTTTGTATTATACCATGTGAGGACAAATATTCCTTTTATCCTTTTTTTTAAGAATATATGCCTTGATTTCATTTTATTTATTTTTGGCAGAGATATTTTATTTTACCAATTACATGTAATAATTTTCTATATATTATCTTAAGTTATATGATCCAAATTGTCTCCCTCTTTTCCTTCCCTCCTCATTCCTGGAACTTGTAAGCAACTTGATCTGGGTTATTTTTTATCCTTTTCTAACTTCCAAACCTATCTAGGAATATGTCCCCCAAACTTTTTCATCATAGAACCTTACTCAAGCTCCCAACTCATGGATTGGGGAGATCTTCCACCCTTGCAGCTTCTTCCTCTGATTGAATTGCTCCTCCCCAAACCTTTATTTAAGGAGATCTTTCAGGCCAGCCATGTCTCATTCCTCTCCAGGCTACACTCAGACCTCACTCTATCATGCTCTCTCCATCCCTGGTGTTGTGGAGTTGCAAAGATTCCCTCCTTCTGTCTTGATCAAAATGTATCTGTTATCACATATTTGCCTTATTCTACACTTTTAAGTTTACTTCTATGAAGATATTAATGAAGAAATGCTATACGATGGAAAGATCACTGAATTACAGTTCACAAAACCTGGGTTTTGAGCAAGGCTGAGGGACTTATGAGAAAGAAAACTAGCCACATTCAGAGGAAGAACTGTGGGAGGAGAAACACAGAGGAAAAACAACTGCTTGAACACATGGGCTGATGGGGATGTTATTGGAGATGTAGACACTAAACGATAACTCTAGTCCAACTATCAATAATATGGAATTAGGTCTCGATCAATCATACATGTAAAACCCAGTGGAATTGTGCGTCAGCTAAGGGGGATTGCGGGGTTTGGGGGAGAGGGAAAGAACATGAAACATGTAACTATGGGAAAATATTCAAAATAAAAATTAAAAACAACAACAACAACCTGGATTTTCATCCTCTTTGGGTTACCACTATGTTACATGCATGATCTTGAGCAAATTGTCACCTCTCTGGTATTCTGTATCTTCACTGGAGGGGATTGATCTACATGACTGATAGCTAAATGTTTTACCATTCCCAGGAGCATTTAAATTTGAATAATAGCTTCCTGAAAATGGTAATGCATCAAACTCCAAAGGCTAACATTTCTAATGATAGCATTTCAGGCTCTGAAGCAGGTTTGTGGAGAAGCTCAAAATTTAATGGAGGAAACAGCATGCATACAACTGTGGACAAACAAAACGTAGACCGGATAAATTGGAGTTAATTTCAGAGGGAAAACACTAAGATCAGGGTGGATGAGGCATTTAAACTATACATTAACAATGTATGTGTATAGATTTTCAAGCACCTGCTATTATCGCACCATGTAAACTGCTACCTTCTGCCTTATAAGGAAGACCAGTACAAAGGAAAATACCCCAAAGGTGTTGACTATCCTAGAATTCTAGCTGCTGAGTATGAAAAAGAAAGGGTATGAGGACATATGATCCAGAGAACGATACTATTAATAATTGTAGCTGCATTAAGTCTTCAGTGTCAATGAAAAGAAGGAAGTTTTCAGGAGACAAAGTACATATGACTAAGTAGAAATATAATAATGGACTAATGGTGGTCTACCAACAATTTTCTAGAGATTTTTCAAGAATTTAATTATCTCAGAGGTCACTGATGAATTCCTTTAAAATATTTTTAATCCAATTGGACTTACAGACTTCATAATTGTTTCTTTGAAATAACTCACAAAATTCTCACAAAGCTGGCCTTCATTTTATTAGTAGATTGAATGTATAAGATTATTGTTGATCAAATGTGAAATTTTTTTCTGAGAAAGAATTTTCAGTTTGTCACAGCATTAATTTCAGCTTTTCTGTGACACTTCTATTTCTAAATGAAAATGACACTGTTAAGGACTATCTGGAATCTTTGGAAAAGTAAAGTTTGATGGGTTGTACCTACTGGGGATATGTGTAAGAATTCCAATAGGATAGAATGATGGGGAACCTAGCTCAATTTTCCCAAGAAAGTGGTGATGATGATGATTAAATTTCATTTCAGTGAGAGGTAAATAAAAAGGACAAAATTCTAAGTCTAATGGATATGTTACATACAGGATCATGGATTTTAGAGTGGGAAGAGGCATCAGAGGTATCTAATCCAACAATCCCATCTTAAAGATGAGCAAATTGAAGCCAAGTAAAGTAAAATTATTTGCCCAAGGTTATATCCCTATGACATGGTCAACCTAGGATTGGAAGATGTCTTCTCACCACAAATCCAAAACTCTTTCGCCTATAGATAACCTCATTACTGAAGTAAAGTTACAATCTTAATTATTGGTTTGATTAGTGAAGGATTTGAATACAGGAGCTCATCTTATCATTAAAAATTCATATAGGAATTCTTAAATTTCATGCTTATGTCTTCTTAGACTTGTAACTGGAAGAGACTATAAAGAGTAATCAGTTCAATCCCCTCAGGTTACAGATGAAGAAATAACAACAATAATAATAATAATAATAGCTAATACTTATAGAGTACTTAGTTTGTGCCAGGCATTGTGCTAAGTGCTTTATAATTATTGTTTCATTTGATCCTCACAATAATCCTGGGAGATAGGTACTGTTTTACAGATGAGAAAACTGAGGCAGAGAGACATTAAGTGACTTGCCCAGGGTCTAAGGTCAGATTCAAACTCAGGTTTTTCTGATTCCTGGCTTGGTGTTCTATCCACTGTGCCACTTAGCTGCCTAAAGGGCTAAAGAAAAGTAAAGTAGTTAGGCTAAGGTCTTTTTCTGCCATTTCAAGCACAAAGTAGATTCAAATGTACCATAGGAAAATATGTAGTTTGGGTTTTGGTGCCCTAGTTGAAATTTTGGCCATTCATATCTAGAAAAATGTTTTATTTAACCCTATGCTCTTACAAAAAAATTACTTTCAATCAAGTTAGACACAAGCAACTGGACCAAAAGAGCAGAAGGTGATCATAGCCCCAAATTGCTATATATGGAGAGTCAGAAGTACCTATTACTACGAGAAAATACATATTAGTAATTCACAGATGGATTCCATGCAGATCATATCTGGGAAGGAAAGCTAACCACTACAGGAATAACTTTAGGTAACTTCTCCAAAGCATGAATTTTTATACTGATATTAGTCATAGCAGAATCTTTTCTTGATGTATACTAGTATCTCAACATTGAAATGATCAGAACCATCCTAATCATTTCTCATCACATGTGTTTGTTCTCATTCTTCCAATTCAAAAGCAGACAGATATTCTTGAATCATTTTCTAGAAGTGACTTCAAGATTCTTCTTTGCAACCGATTTCAAATGAAAACACTTTTCTGCCTGTGGATAGTTTCTCTTTCTCTCCATGGCACATAATTAAGATTGATGATCACATGCTATAACAAATGTGTACTCGGACTGTAATTTAAAATAACATCTCAATGAAGAGTAAAAAAAACCTTACCAATTCATTTTGTTGAAAATTCAAAATGTTCTTGCAAGATAAATAGCACAGATCTTATTACTTTATTTTCATTATCTTATTTGAGTGTCACACTAATGAATTAGGAAGCACAGGTATTATCAGACACTTGCATTTAATGAAGCTCTGAGATAGCCTGTGGACTCATAGCTAGCAAATGTCAGAGGCAAGATTTTAACACAAGTCTTTCCTGACTCTTAATTAAAGCCTCTTTTCACTCTTTTCACATCATACTATCTGACTGACGCAAAATCTAGAATGACTGGTTCACTTTTGGAAAAGGTTACATATGAAAAAGCAAGGATGAAAAGGTAATGCTTTCCATAAAATAGCAAGAACGGATATTAGATTTTTTTTAAAGAATCACTTTTATCCTTAATTTTCCCTCCTGTAAGTCTGCCTTCCTTTAAGACATAATAGGTTTAATGACATTTGATGAGAAAAATTATCTAAAAGAAAAAAATCAACCTTATATATATTTTTTCTACTTCAATGTCCATTCCCCTATCTAAAGTAAGATCTGAAACTCAGTAACCTTTTGAGAAAAAGGCAAGGAATAGGCCCAATTTAATAAGAAATAGATAGCACAACCCCATATTTGTCATGTACTCTTAAAAAGTGATTCCTGTTTATTGACCAGATATGATAAGAATTATAGTATTATAGAATGTCAGTGCTAGAAAAGGCCTTGAAGATCCTCCAATCCAAGCTACCTCCTCATTTTACACATCAGGGAACTTAGGTTCAAGGAGGTTATGATGCTTGACTGAAATCTTTTAGCCATATTGGCTAAATAGTGGCTGAAGAGGAGGCAGCTAGGTGGCCGAGTGGACTGAGAGCCAGAGTTGAGAGACAATGGGGACTTCCGGGTTAAGATGGTGGCAGAGTAAAAAGCAGCTGCTTAACCTCTCCTAAATAAACACATATAGGACTCCTCAAGAGGACATAAAAACAAATCCAGACAAATGAAGGGATGCAACAACAGGGCGCAGCATTGAAAGTACGTGGAATTGGGGCATTTCCATGCTACAAGGGGGTTAAACAGCTCTCACTAAAACATGAGCTGAGCAACCCCCTCTCCCCCACAGCACCTATAGTGTCAAAGCCAGCTCAAAAGAGTTAGAGCAAGTTTGGGGCACCCATTAAGTCCTTGGCAGCTACCTGGGATCACCAGGGCCTGCCCCCGAGAGCAGTAAGACTTAAGACTCCAAGGGGCTAAAGAACATGCGGACTTTGATCAAAGCGCAGGCGTGGACCATGGGTGGGGACCCAGTTCAGAGGGTTGCATGACTGTGGAATCAGCGCCCTGAGACTATGAAAGGAGCTTCGGGCAGAGGAACAAGCAAAGGGACCACCAGGAGGCTTGACCCTGAGAACAACTAGACCTGAAACCTCAGAAGCCTAAAGAGCGCAGACAGACCCTGGGTGTGAGGATAAAGCTGAGAGGGTGCTGGGCTAAAAATGGCAAACCATCCACAAGAACCCCAAAAGAGAAAGATCAACATGAAGAAATCTTTAACACTTGACAACTTTTACACAGAGAAAATCCAGACAACAGAGCAAACAGCAGAGGAGAACAAACAAATAATCATATCCAAACCTTCCCCAAAAAATGAAAACTGGTCACAAGCTCTTGAAGAGTTTAAATATGAGATGATGAGAAAGATGGAAGAGATCTGGCAAGAAAATAACAGTTTAAAATACAGAATTTCGCAATTGGAAAGTGAGGCAAGTAAATTGAAGACCAGAAATGACCAGATTGAAAAGGAAAACCAAAAGATTATAGCCGAAAACCAATCACTAAAGGCTAGAATTGGGCAATTAGAAGCTAATGATCTCTCAAGACAGCAAGAACAAATAAAGCAAAGACAAAGGACTGATAAAATAGAAGGAAACATGGAATACCTCAATGAGAAATTGACAGATCAAGAAAACAGGTCTAGAAGAGACAATCTGAGAATCATTGGACTTCCTGAAAAAGCAGAAATTAATAGAAATTTGAACTCCATACTAAAAGAAATTATTCAGCAAAACTGCCCTGAAGTTCTACAACAAGAGGGCAATATAGACATTGAAAGGATCCATAGAACACCCTCTACTCTAGACCCTGAAAAGACAACCCCCAGGAATATAATAGCCAAATTCAAGAACTTCCAAGTAAAAGAAAAAAACTTTACAAGAAACCAGAAAGAGACAATTCAGATATCAAGGAGCACCAATCAGGATCACACAAGATCTGGCAGTCTCCATGCTAGAAGACTGCAAGGCTTGGAATATGATATTCAGAAAGGCAAGAGAACTGGGTCTACAACCAAGGATCACCTACCCATCAAAACTGAGTATATACTTCCAGGGGAAAGTATGGGCATTCAACAAGATAAAGGATTTCCAAGGATTTGCACAGAAAAGAGCAGGACTAAATGGAAAGTTTGATATCCAACCACAAAAATCAAGAGAAACATGAAAAGGCAATAAAAAACAGAGGGGAGAGAAAGAAAACTCTTATTTTTTTAAATTTGCCTCTTTAAGGGCTTCAATATGATCTAATTATTTGTATTCCTATGTAGAGAAATGTTATGTGTAATTCTCTATAGTGAACTCTATTCACTATTATAGTATTCACTATTTATAGTAATTAGAAGAATTATTCATAGGGAGAAGTTGGAGTACTAAATGGTCTAAGATGATATGGGGGGTGGGAAAGAGGGGGGTGAATAGTAGAGGTCACCAAGAGAAACTTGAATGAATAAGAAAAATAGGATATTCTATACCACACAAAGAGGGCATGGGAAGGGGAGGGGATGAATACAATTATAAGAAGGAGTGGAAGAGAGCATTAAGAGGTAATATTTAAACCTTATTCTCAGTGGAATTAACCCTGAGAGGGAAGAGTAGCTATATCCTTTGGGATATAGAACTCTATCTAACCCTACTGAGAAAGTCAGAAGGGATAAACCAAGGGGAGCAGGGGAGTAGGGAGGTCAAAAAAGAGAGGGGAGAAGAAGGAGAAGGGAATTCAGTAGGCCTTAAAAATAAAAAAGAGGGGAATAATAAGGGAGGAGGTAGAAAGGGAAGTAAATCAAAGGAGGGAACAAGGGTTACTGGCTTAAAGCAAACCATTGGATTAAAAGGAAATAGTGTAAGAAGATGGAGTAGAACTAGGAGAGGATACCAAAATGTTGGCAAATACACAACTGATAATTATAACTCTGAATGTGAATGGGATGAACTAGCCCATAAAACAGAAGCAAATAGCAGAGTGGATTGGAAAACAAAATCCTACCATATGTTGTCTACAAGAAACACATATGAGGCGGGTGGACATACACAGGTTTAAGGTAAAGGGCTTGAGCAAAATCTTTTGGGCTTCAAATGAGAAAAAGAAGGCAGGAGTGGCAATCATGATTTCTGACAAAGCCAAAGTAAAAATAGATATGATTAAAAAAGACCGGGAAGGTAATTACATCCTGATAAAAGGCAGTATAGACAATGAGGAAATAACAGTGTTCAATATGTATGCACTAAATGGCATAGCATCCAAATTTCAAAAGGAGAAACTGGCAGAGCTCAAGAAGGAAGTAGATAGTAAAACCATACTAGTAGGAGATCTAAATGTTCCTCTTTCAGATCTAGATAAATCAAACCAAAAAATAAATAAGAAAGAGGTAAGAGAGATGAATGAAGTCCTAGAAAAATTAGATTTAATAGATATGTGGAGAAAAATAAATAGGAACAAAAAGGAATACACCTTTTCAGCTGCACATGGTAGTAATAGAGCATAAAAACATTGCAAACAAATTCAAAAGAGCAGAAATAATAACTATAACCTTCTCAGATCATAATGCAATAAAAATAATAATTAGTAAGGGCACCTGGACAGGCAAATCAAAAACTAATTGGAGAGAGTCCAACACAACTTCCTCAGATTTTGCTTCTCGCTGAGTTTGTTGGCGTAACAGTCTCTGGTCCTACCGTCCATGTACAGAACTAGTCATCATGCAGATCTTTGTGAAGACCCTGACCGGCAAGACCATCACCCTGGAGGTGGAGCCCAGTGACATTGTTGAGAATTTAAAGGCCGAAATTGAACTCAGAGAGGGCATCCCTCCTTACCAGCAGAGGCTCATCTTTGCAGGCAAGCAGCTGGAAGATGGCCGTACCCTGTCTGACTACAACATCAAGAAAGAATCCACCCTCCACCTGGTTCTGTGTCTTAGGGGTGGCTGTGTAATTGTTGACTTTATTGTGAAAGCATAAATTGCCAATGATAGCATCACCTTGCACTCAGCTCTTCAAATACCCTAGACAATATAAAATACTTAGGAATCTATCTACCAAAACAAACACAGCAATTATATGAACACAACTACAAAACACTTTCCAAACAATTAAAACTAGATATAAAGAATTGGAAAACCATTGATTGCTCATGGGTAGGATGAGCTAACATAATAAAAATGACCATTCTACCCAAATTAATTTACCTATTTAGTGCCATATCTATCAAACTACCAAAAAACTTTTTACTGAATTATAAAAAACTATAACAAAGTTCATGTGGAATAACAAAAGATCAAGAATATCAAGGGAATAATAAAAAAAATGTGAAGGAAGGGGGCCTAGCTGTACCAGATATTAAACTATACTACAAAACAGTGGTCATCAAAACAATATGGTACTGGCTAAGAGACAGAAGGGAGGATCAGTGGAATAGACTTGGGGTAAATGACATCAGCAAGACAGTGTATGATAAACCCAAAGAGCCCAACTTTTGGGACAAAAATCCACTATTTGACAAAAACTGCAGGGAAATTTGGAAAACAATATGGGAGATATTAGGTTTAGATCAACATCTCACACCCTACACCAAGATAAATTCAGAATGGGTGAATGACTTGAATATAAAGAGGGAAACTATAAATAAATTAAGTGAACACAGAATAGTATACTTGTCAGATCTCTGGGAAAGGAAAGATTTTAAAACCAAGCAAGAGTTAGAGAAAATTACAAAATATAAAATAAATGATTTTGATTATATTAAATTAAAAGGCTTTTGTACAAACAAAAACAATGCAGCCAAAAATCAGAAGGGAAACATCAAATTGGGAAAAAATCTTTATAATAAAAATCTCTGACAGAGGTCTGATTACTCAAATATTTAAGGAGTTAAATCAATTGCATAAAAAATTAAGCCATTCCCCAATTGATAAATGGGCAAGGGACACGAATAGGCAATTTTCAGATAAAGAAATCAAAACTATCAATAAGCATATAAGAAAGTGTTTTAAATCTCTAATAATTAGAGAAATGCAAATCAAAACAACTCTGAGGTATCACCTCACACCTAGCAGATTGGCTAAAATGATGGAAGGGGAGAGTAATGCATGTTGGAGGGGATGTGGCAAAATTGGGACATTAATGCATTGCTGGTGGAGTTGTGAACTGATCCAACCATTCTGGATGGGAATTTGGAACTATGCTCAAAGGGCTATGAAAGAATGCCTTCCCTTTGATCCAGCCATACCATTGTTGGGTTTGTACCCCAAAGAGATCATAGATAAACAGACTTGTATGAACGTATTCATAGCCACTCTTTTTTTGGTGGCAAAAAACTGGAAAATGAGGGTATGCCATTCAATTGGGGAATGGCTGAACAAATTGTGGTATATGCTGGTGATGGAATACTATTGATCTCAAAGGAATAATAAACTGGAGGAATTCCATGTGAACTGGAAAGACCTCCGGGAATTGATGCAGAGCGAAAGGAGCAGAGCCAGAAGAACATTGTACACAGAGACCAATACACTGTGGTAAAATAGAATGTAATGGACTTCTGTAGTAGCAGCAATGCAATGACTCAAGACAATTCTGAGGGACTTATGGAAAAGAACGCTACCCACATTCAGAGGAAGAACTATAGGAGTGGAAACACAGAAGAAAAGCAACTGTTTGAACACATGGGTTGAGGTGGACATGATTGGGGATGTAGACTCAAAACTACCACACCACTGCAACTATCAATAATATGGAAATAGGTCTTGATCAATGACACATGTTAAAACCAGTGGAAATGTGCATCGGCTATGGGGGGGGGCAGGGAGGGGGAGGTCCAGGAGTGAAGGGGAAAGTAAGAGCATGAATCATATAACCAAGTTAATTTTTCTAAAAAATAAAAATTATTTAATTAAAAAAAAAGAAACAATGGGTCCTGTGTTTAAATCTGGTCTCAGATATTTCCTAGCTCTGTGACCCTGGACAAGTCACCTAACCCCTCATTGCTTAGCCCTTATCACTCTTAGGCCTTGGAACCAATACACAGTATTGATTCAAAGATGGAAGGTAAGGGTTTAAAAAACATAATGGCCAAAGAATTACTTGAAAAGAGGAAGGGGATTTACATAACGAGGATGAATTATAGAGATAGAAAATGTTTAGCTGGTATAAGCCAAGCCTGAATTGGGAGGTTGGTATGTTAGTATCCAACCTCATTCCTTCTGTACCAAAAAGGCAACCTGGAGTCAGTATGGATCCCATAATTTGGAGCACCCTTTCCCACAAATACACACAGAGGCCTTTCCTAGCTGACAAAGTCTTCCCTGTGAGATAGTCTTCCAGTTAAACAGAACATATCTCATATGTATAATTTTTTGCATGTTCCCCATGTTAGAATGTGGGCTCCTAGAGGTCAATGACCCTGTTTTTGCTTCTCTTTGTATACCTATCCCATAGCACAATACCTAGAATGGAGTAGGTTTGTCAATTGTCAGTGTCTATAGGAGGAGTGGACCCAGATTTAAAGTATTATAGTACTGGGGGCAGCTGAGAGTCAGGCCCAGAGATGGGAGGTCCTGGGTTAAAATCTGGCCTCTGACATATCCTAGATGTGTGACCCTGAGGAAGTTACTTAATCCTTATTGCCTAGCCCTTACCATTCTTCTACTCTAGAATCAAAACACAGTATTGATTCTAAGAAAGAAGGTAAGGGTTTAAAAAAAAAAGGAGAAGAAAGCATTATCATACTGAGGCACTCATGTAAGGAGCACGTGGCCAAGGGCTACTTAAACTCTTGATCCTGTGGGGCTTGAAGCTCCTTTCTCTCTCTTTGTCTGCTTAACTCCCAAACTGGCTTCTTGAGTTTGTAGCCACTCATAAGTGACCTCTTTTCTGCATCTGGGGCTATTGTCAGGAGGGTGTCTCTGCTCCAAGATGGATTCATCATCCCGTCCCCTAAGGCTCTGGCAGATTCTGTAGCATGGATAAGGGAGAGGTGAAGGAGAAAAAACTCCTCACTGTGGTCCCTTGCTGCCCTCTGATGCAGACTAAGGGGTCTGCCTCCACAGAGTGCTTCTGAGCCTTGAATCCTTAGAGGCTGAATGGTCTAATACAGTGATGGGCAAACTTTTTAAAGAGGGGGCCAAAGGAAAGCAAATGCTCATCTGTCAGTCTGTTTCTAAGGCAACTCTTTTGAAGTTTCATTGTATTGTATCCTACTCATTGTATTCAATTAGGAATAGATTAGGAATTATGTTGTGGGCTGGATAGAACATTTCAGGGGGCCACATCTGGCCTGGGGGCCATAGTTTGCCCATCACTGGTCTAAGAGGACTTACTGACTGACTCAGTCACTCTTCCTTGCTCTTTCTTGACTCAGTAAGATTATCATCTCATAAAGGAATCACTGGTTACAGAAGTTATTTTGTCTACTCATTAAAACCTATTCATATATGAATACACTGGGACAGCTGGGTGGCTCAGTGGATAGAGAGCCAGACCTGGAGACAGGATGAGTTCAAATCTGGCCTCAGACACTTCCTAGCTATGTGACTGGGCAAGTCACTTAACCCCAATTTTGTTGTGTTGTAAATTAAAATTAATTTAGAAGACTTTATACTAAAATTATAAGTATTTATTAGTAAAGAGAAATAAGGTTTCCAGCCTTTCTAACTTAAGTAACATCTGGTCCTGGATTCTAGCCCAGCCTCCATGCCACTGTTTACCAGAGATGGCCAGATAGATAAGAGCCGCCAGGACAGCTTGAGAGAAAGCAAGACCAGAGAGAGGGAAGGGAGCCAAGTGGCCTGGAAAGCTTTCTATGCTCCAAGTTCTTCCCTTGGATCATTTGCTTGGCCAGCAGCTTTCATAGCCATATTTCCTTGACCTCCAGGATCTCCAGGACTTTTGCTGGTCAAGAATCTGGCTGCCTTAGTGGCAGCCTGCACACGTGACTCCATGATTCCCATGGTGAGTCTTTCTGGGCCTGGACTGGGTTGGAGGTCCCCTAGATATTTAATGCACACACTAGCTCTTATCATTCTTCTTCCTTAGAATTGATACTTAGTATCAATTATAGAGGGTAAAGGTTTGAATATATATATATATATAAATAAAATATAAAATAAAAAAAATATATATATATGAATACATTTGTTAAGTTGGTGGTCTCCTACCCTACAAATGTAAATACAGTAATACCCTACGTTTATTTGAAGGCCACCTTAGTCCTCCAGGACACAGCTATGAATCAACACTGAAGTAATTCTTAACGAGCTTGAAATAGTCAGAGAGTGTTTCACCAAAGCTCCATACATATTTCTTGTTAGTCCCTCCTTCCAAACTTGACTCAATTTTTAATCAACATATAATCCTTTTTTTATTCAATGATATTTTAGTTTCCCAATTACATGTAATAGCTATTTTCAACATACATTTCTTGAAACTATAAGATCCAAATTGTCTCCTTCCCTCCTCTCTCTTAGAGATGGTAAGCATTTTGATCTGGGTTATACATATATTATCATGCAAAACATACTTCCATATTGGTCATCCAACAAATGATGCTTAATCAACCTGCTTACCTAATTTTCCCAGTCAACCATTTCTAGTAGCGAACTAGATAGGACAAAGTGTTAGAGGAAAGCACAATGACATCAGGAGAAATGAAAGCTGATAAGGAAGACAGAGACAGAAAAACTGAAAAGCAGAAAAACATATTACTGTCCAATGTGATAAAGAAATTAAATAGCAGTTGGTAATAACTGAATAAGAATGCAGTGAAGTGTATAATATATGTGAAAAAGATTAACTGCAAAAGTAGTTAAGATTATAAAAGTTTTAGCATTGGAAGAAGTGAGCTTCAGTTATCTGCAAATTCATTTGTATGCAAAGAACACAATCTCCAATGACGTCTGATAAATGAAGCATTACTGTACATAGGAAAGGGTCTTCTGTTTTGTCAGTGCAATATAAGTCAAAACTTTTAATAGTTCAATGACAAATAAATTTTATGAAATGAGTGATAGTGAAAATGCTTCTAGGAGTTTTAGCGAAGGGCAAGCCCGATATGAAAGGGCTTGAAAGTGTGAAATGGAAACCAAAAAATGTTTATTGAGATAAAGAATGTCCAAGAATAGACTGGTGATAGTTTCATTCTATTCTGGTTACATCACACCTGGAGCCTAATGTCTATTTGTGGGTACCACGATTTTAGGGGTGTATTGGGTGTTCAGGGGGGACTAGCACTGCCTTTATGAGGGCTTTCCAAACCCTTTTCAGGGCTACTCATCTACCTTTGGTGTCTGCCTGCCACCCAACTCTCACTTGCAGCTCCAAGAAGCTATAGCATGCACAGCATCCACACTCTGGCAAATCATCTAGGCAGGTGGGCTAAGCCAAGTTGAGGGTAACTGACAAGCCTTAAATCCATCATTGAGTTAGTGGCATGCTTACTCAAGCCATATGAAGACTTGTCTTAGCAAAAGGGGCAGATGAGAACAATTTGTTCCAATGGCTTATGAGGGTGGCAGAAATAGGCATTGTGGAATGCTTAGAGCTTGGTTAGACATCAAAGAAGCCAAAGTCATTTATTTAATCCCAGGCCATTATCAGTCATCTTGATTTTTGTCTTCCACTGGACTTTGATGACTCTGGAAGAGAGAGTGAGGCTGACTACTCTGTGCAACTCTCCCTCATTTTAATCCAACTTATGCTTAAGTCAAAAGACATCACCAGTGATGCTATTTTTGTCCTCTTTGAAGCAAAGGACAACTATCCACAATTTAGGAAGGACATTGTTAAGCTGGAAGAAGTCTAGAAGAAGGCAAACAGGATTATGAAGGGCCACTCTCCAGATCATGCCATATATGAAGATTCACTGAAGGAAGTGAGTGTATTTAGCCTTAAGAAGAGAAGATGTAGAGAATACATGACGACTACTTTCATAAATGTGAAGGGCTATTATATGGAAGGTGGATTTTTTTCTTGATTGGCTGAGAGTGAACCTAGTGCTATAAAATGAGTAAATTGATTCAACCCAAAATGCTTAGTTCCATCTATACTTATGGTGTGGTATTCTGGTATAGAGAATACCATTCTTGAGGTGAGGAATTCTAGGAAGTTGCCCAACACCATGTTACGAAGGGGATCCAAGCCTAGAGAAGATCATGGGTCAAGATAAGCCCAAGCTACTATGTAAGATAAACAGCTTAGACAATATAATTTCCTTGCAAACGTGGACTAGGAAGTCTTCTTTGATATGTACTGTCAATTACCTTGCCTTGCTGCATTATCTGTAAGTTTCTAGAGACTCTTTTCTTTTGTGAATAAATCCCAGAAAGTGAATATTTGTAATCTAGAGAGTGTGGCAGACGGGTTAAAAAGAGGAAAAGAGGGAGCAGATGCTAAACTATGGATCCATTTATCTCAGCAGAATCTGAATAAGGGGAGATGCAGGAAATTATGAACTTAGGTACCATAAATATCTAAACCCCAGCCTAGATCCTTTTATAGTAAGTAATAAGCATGACTACTGTCCAAGTAGATTCTTTAGAGCAGGGTTACAGGGCATCCATGGAAGATCTTCTACCAGAAAAGCTTTTATGAATTTTTTACTTGGGCATCTTACAATTTGGATTTACATGTTGCATTTGTTAGGGGTAAACCAATTTACCTGCTAATGTTGCTGACCCATAGATTTTACTTCCTTTTTTGAGTCTTTCTTCCGCCTCTCTTCTACCATTCCTGGGAGGGCAATCCCAGGATCTCCTTTAAGGAAGTCTTAGCTAAGACTTTTTCTTCTCTGGAAAGATCTCCTCTATCTATATGTTTTCCCCTCTCTCTAATCTATACTTGTTTTTAGTCCTGAGTTACCGAATTCATTCAATTGTTTTCAGAAAGGTGATATTGTGGAAGGGTAAAAGAACATAGGCCTGGAGATCAAATTATTTTGAGTCTAGTCTTACTAATTGTGTGCCTTTGGCAAGTTGCTTAATATCTTTTTGCAGGCCTCAGTGTCTTCATTTATAAAATTGGAGAGTTAGATTGGATGATTTCCATGATCTCTTCCAGCTCTGAAATTCTAATTCTATGAAAATGATGGCAAAGGTCTTCATAGTTGAGAAACATATGAAATGGAAAAGATGAAGATAGTTACACTTTGGTAGCTCCTTAGACTCCTAATCTCATCAAGAGTGGGTGCTCCCATACCTACTCCAATGAAATTTGTTACTCATTCTCATGCTGAGCAATTTTTATCCAAGTCTTTCCATAAATCTTCCATATGTGAGCTGTCTAATATTCTGAAGATCTTTCTTTGGTTCTTTTGATTTGTAATGGACACTTGGGTTGTACGATAGGCATCCTTCATTCCTGTTAGAGATGTGGTCCATCCCTTCTGATCATACATCTCTTAGGTGATGTCTTTTATACCTATTCCTGTTCACAAGCCATCACTAGTCATATTGCTGCCTACTTTTTCTCTCAATGGATAATGATCCATTATCCTTTGGGTCATTTGCAAATTTGCTTTTCTTGAGACTTTGATATTCCACAATTCACAGACATATAATATCACTAAGAGAATACTGATAGTAATAAGATGGACTTCTGTGTCAACAAGGAACTTGGAATCATTGGAAGTGCTGTGTGATTTTCCAAAGACAATCTGACCTGGCTTCTTCCTCTGATTTAGTTCTAAGCCCAGCTCATTGTCCATCCACATCACCTATTTAAAATGTTCCTGTTGGTCTTGATAAATTCACTCAATGTGCTGCCTATCCAACTGCTATGTATGGGCAAAACACATTATTCATACACTTTGGTGTATGGATATTTAACCAGTGCATAGTATGGATGCATAAGACTATCTCTTGCTTGAATGTGACTAAGGAGGCCTCGTAGTGTTCCAGAGCTAGATGAAATCAACAACATGCAAGACATAAAAAAGGTATTCCTGAAAAACCTTTCTGTTGATAGAGAAAATCCTTCTTCTCCTTGGATTTTGCATAGAATAAGATATCCTCTATGGCTTTGGTGAACATTTAATGAGTACATATCTCTTTGTTTGGATAGAAAGAGTGAAATGTTGATTACTAGTGATGATGGTAGTGGTTTTGGTAGTGGTAATGGTGGTAGTGAGAGATGAATCTATTTTTTCTGAAAATATCTTTTTATCTTCTTCCTATTTCTCTGATTAAGAAATAAATCACGGAATCACAGAATCTTAGAAGGTCAAAACTGGAAAAAACTTTAGACATCTTCTAGTTGACCTAATAATGCATGAATTACTTTTAAAATATTCCCTGCTTATGGGTTCTGTTATGTACTCACAGTTAAAGGTAACTTAGGACCTTATAAAGTAGTCTATTCTATTTTTGCACGGCTCCAACTGATCTGGAATTCTTCCTTCTCTCAAACCAAAATCTGGCTCCTGTTGATTAAGCTCATTATTCTTTGAAGCATATATAATAAGCCCAATCTGAATTCCAACTGATACCCCTTAAAATATTCATCTCCCTTGAAACTTCTTTTCTCGAAACTAAACATGCTTATCTCATTTAAATGTTCCTTAGATGGTGTAAACTCAGGTGTCTTTAACCTAGTGTCTTTAAAAGATACCTATAAAAATATTTTGACGATAGTATTTAATATAACTGGTTTCCTTTTTTAAACTAGTATTTTGTTCATTTAGAAACAATATTCAGAGAATAGGTTTCATCAGGCTGCCAAAGGGAACTATGATACAAAATAGTTTGAGAATTCCTGAAAACAGGATCATGGAATCATAGATCTAGAGTTTAAAGGGATCTATTAGGCCATCTAGATCAAACTCCTTATTTTACTCATCAGAGCATGATATTAATTCATCTCTTTATTCTGGACACCTTCTCTGGACATGCTCTAGCTTACTAAAAGACTTCTTAAAATGTGACTTCATAAATGAATACATTGTTTTAGATATGATTTAATCAGTATAAATTCTACTAATGTAGTCTTCCTTGTTCTGAATATCTCCATTAATCATTAATTAAAACAATTAGTTAAAAATAATCTCTATTAACCTAGTCTAAGATTGCATTAGCTTTTTTTTAAAAACCATTACCTTCTGCCTTAGAGTCAATACTGTTTATTGGTTCCAAGGCAGAAGAGTAATAAGGGATAGGCAATGGGGGTTAAGTAATTTGTTCAGGATCACACAGGTAGGAAGTATCTAAGGTCAGCTTTGAACCCAGGGCCTCCCATCTCCAGGCCTAGCTCTCAATCCATTGAGCCACCCTGCTGCCCCTTAAGATTGCATTAGTTTTTTTTGAAGCCTGTTGATTCACAAATAGTTGGCTGTTTAAAACCCTTATCATTTTTCACTTGGGCTGCTATCTATCCACATCTCCTCCATGTTGCATTAATGCAGTTATGTTGTTTTTTTAAAGGAAGATTTTACATTTGTCCTTATTAAATGTCATCTTGTTAGATTCAGCCCACCATTCTAGCCTCTTTCTTGGGATCCTGATTCTATCATCGAAAGCAGTGATTGGCAAACTACTGCCTGGACCAGATGTTGGGGAACCCCCTTAAATGTTCTAGCCACCCCGCGATATTATTCCTAATCTGACAAATACAATGAGTAGGATACAATACAATGAAACTTCGAAAGAGTTGCCTTAGAAACAGACTGACAGATGAGCATTTCCTTTCCTTTGGCCCCTAGAAAACTTTGCCCATCACTGGTCTAAAGTGTAAAACATCCCTTTGAGTTTCACAACATTATGAGAATTGATAGTTATACTATCTCTATCTTCTAAGTCACTGAACAGAACAAGACTGAAGACAGGACTCTATGCCATGGCCATAAAGATTTGACAGGTTAGCATCAAACCATTAACTAACACTTTGAGAGTTCAACTAATTATGAACCTACTTAGTTGTACTAACTACTAGCTATTGCTTCCTCTGCTTCTCAAGGATATCTCAAGAAAAGCTTTTGAATATTTTGTTGGAAAACAAAAAATTAGCTATTTTTAAGCATTCATACTGATCTGCCATCCTTCTAGCAATTGTTTCTAAACTGGGTAGTCTGGCATACCTTGTTTTTAGTGAACTTTGTGCTAGTTCCCAAGATTCCCTCTTCCCTTTCCCAGAGTCCAAAAATCATCAATTTAATAATACATTCTAGACTTTCCCAGGAATCAGCATTTAGCTCAATTTCTACACTTTTCAAAACTCCTTTTTCTGCTTTTTTGATAAAGAGGACACATGTGCACCTCTTCAGTCTTACATCACCATCTTGTTTTCCTCTAATCCCTAAAAATTTATCATCAATGACCTATAGTTTTTTTCATATTACAAGTTGTAATCCATCTAGATCAAGAGATCTGAATTTATTTTGGAGTTATGAGGAGCTCGTTTACTATCTCTTCATCTATCTTGGATAACAGTTGCCCTCTTATTAATATTTGATCTTCATGTAATATTTTAAAGTTTTCAAAGTACTTTACATCCATTATTACATTTGAATACTTCAACAACCCTGTTTAGTACATAAGTAGCATTTTTAACATTTTATAGATGAGGGAACTGAGAGAGAGAGAGAGAGATAGAAAGAGAGAGAGAGAGAGAGGGAGAGAGAGAGAGAGAGAGAGAGAGAGAGAGAGAGAGAGAGA
>NC_058131.1:570283757-570423965 GCF_016433145.1 Gracilinanus agilis
TATATATATATATATATATATATATACACCTCATTATACAGATGAGAAAACAGAGGCCCAGAGAGTCACTTGCCCAAGGTTACATAGCTGATTAGTGTCAGAGCCAGGACTAGGTTTTAGTTTTTGGTGTTCATGCTTCGTGATGAAGCTTTCCTAGATGTTGACAAATCTCCCTTAGTGAGTCATCACTCCTATGAATTCCTATAGTAGTTATTTTCTACACTATCATTTAGGCAGTTAACATATGAAACTAGCTCTAGAATGGAAGCTCTGGTTTACATAGATCAGGTTTAGTGCTGGGAATTTTGCAAAAAAATCTTTCTATTGGTTCAAGCTCTCACCTAAAGTTTTACCTGGAATAAACAGAATTTGACATATGTCTAGGCCTCTACAGTTCATATGCAAGCACATAGGCTCACAACATATCAAATATAGGAGAGTTTTAATAGGTTGATTGATGATGATTCTATCTGGCAACACAAAATATAAAAACTCCCAACCCAAACTCATAGACAATCAAAGTAACTCTGCTTTTCTCTCCGATAAGCCTTCACCTTTCTAGTGACTACACAATCTTCCCTACATATGAAACAACCATGGGTGTAGTAGGGTCAAGCAACCCACATCTATGGTGAACCCATCCTCCTTCAGTTACCTAATGATCTCTCACACTTATAGTACCACCCTGAGACTGCAGTCTCCCATCACTGAGAAGTCTTTCTAGAATTGTGTAGTCCTAGCATGTAAGTGAGAGTATCCATGAACATGAATGACAGAGTCTAAGCTTGTTTCCTCCACCTCCTGGATAAGTATCATGTTGCTCCAACTCTCGATTGATCTAGGAACTTCATGTTTTCCAGGTTAGGCTTGGACAAAGCATCACTCACTGTTTCACTGTGGCTACCTCTGAGGTCACATGGTTCCCTTACACATAAGAATCCCTGGATGGGCAGGCTTCTCTCCAGGGAACTGTCTGCACAGCAGGCTTCTTTGTCTAACTCGGCTCTAACTGGCACAGTACTTCACACATAGAGGGTTGTAATAAATGCTTGTTGATCAACTACCTGTGTTGTCCTCCATTTAAAGGCCAAATCCAAGGACAGAGTTCCAACAAATTACTAGGACTATTCATAAAGGGGTAAGGTGAATACTCAGGCCAAGGCAAGTTCACATATTAGAGAGGAAATAACAAGGAGGAATCCCTAACTTAGTGTAGAACTCTGCCACTTTTGAAGTGTATTCATAGACATTAACTCATTTGATACTCATAATTCCATAGGCTAGCCAGAGCTAGTAGTATACCCTTACAAATGAATAAACTGAGGCTCAGAGCAAGATTGTATGACTCCTAGTCCATGGAAGGAGAGAGAAAAGGGATAGGATTTGGGGTGGGTGGGAATTAGGGGTATCTGAATGCATCTGTAGCATCCTCCAGTGTCTCTACTACAGATATCTCCAACAGATGATAGGATCTTGCTTTCTAGATGTCTCACTGGAACCTCAATCTTATCATTAAGTCCAAGTTTATTATCCTTTCTCCCAGACTTCTTCCTCCTTCTGACTTTATTACTTTTTTGATCTCAGAATTACAAAATTTGGTATTGGAAAGAAAGTAATAACCATTTAGTCCAACCCATCTTCTACCACTTGTTTGAAGACTTCTTTTTTTTTAACTCTTAATTTCTTTCTTAGAATCGTAAGTAATCATTCCAAGGCAGAAGAGTGGTAAGGGCTAGGCAATGGGGTGAAATGATTTGCCCAGGGTCACACAGCTCCAAAGGGTTTGAGGCCAGATTTGAACCAAGGACCTCCCATCTCTAGTTCTGGCTCTCTACCCACTGAGCCACTTCATTGCTACGAAAGACTTCTCTAAGGAAGAAGAACCTGCTCTCTCCCAAGACAGTCCAGTCTACCTTGGGTTAGTTACCTATAAGGGTTAGTAAGCTTTTCCTGACACTTGGCCAAAAGTGGCTTCTTTATACCCTATGCTTCCAATTGTGTCCTCTTGCTCAAACAGAACAAATCTAATCTCATCTTGTTGAAATCTTCATGTTATCACTAACTCTTCATTCTCCATCACTTCTTATATCCTGTCACTTATATCTCACCAGGTTCTGTTGGTTCTACCTCTGAAATATCTCGTATCTTTCATCCATTCTACTTCTTTGGTGACCATTTTACAACAGGTCGTCATAACCACCAATCTGAACAAGCTTTCTAGAGTTAGACTGTATAAAGTCTACCATTCTCTTCAGTTTCCAGTTTTATGCTACAAACAAACAAGAATCCTTGTGATTTCCTATGCATGCCCTGTTTTTCTACCTTCATGTTTTTACTTATATTGTTCCTTCTACCTAGAATATACCCATTTGATACTCGGCCTTTTAGTTCTTATATAGCCTATGAAACCTGAATCAAAAGCACTCTCTTTCAAGAAGCTTTTGCTGATTCTTCTTCCCTTCTCCCACCCACTTCAATAATGACATGACTCCTCTCATATAGTGTTTTACTTTTACCTCTCTTTACATAAGCACTTAATTTTCTGTCAACAAAAATATGAATTATTTTATTGTTATCTGTTATATATTTCATATCCTAATTCACTGCAAGTTTATGAGGGCAAGGACTAATTTTCATCTAGGTTTTGTGGTCCTTGAAAAGTACAGAATAGCGCTCTGCCTAAAGTTTGTTGGTAATGCATGTTTTGTGATTTGACTAGGTGACGATGGAGATTTTTTATTTAGTAAAGATGCAGCCCAAAGTTATTACAATTGCCCTCTGATTTTCTCAAAAATTCTGAAAAAAAAAATTTCTTGTTTAGTCACTAACTGTTAGCTGGGTACAAGTATCCTAATTTTCCCCAGAAGATGACTTAATGAATTCCCTAAGTACACACAAATAAAAAGATTTACCTCTACTTTTTGGCTTAGGCTGTTTACAAGAAGGAAAGAAAATACTTTTCGGTGCAATAGGTGGATTTTCAAGAGTAATCTTTGCTGCTGGTGGGATCAGTCCTCGTTGAATCATACTCAAAATACCTTTAAAATGGTATAATAGGACATTAGTTGATTTCTAAATAACGATTATAGTAATAATGGCTAGTACTTTAAGATTTCCAAAATACTTTATATACATTATCTCATTTGTTTTTTTCCACCTGAGTTCTAGAAATTCTAAGAGCTTTTCCAGAGTTCCTAGACACATAAATCTAATATAATATTTCTTTTTATAAACATGTATATCACTTTGAATTATTTGAATCCAAGAAACATATAAATCATTCAGGCAAAGAAAGCAAAACTTTATTAGTAAGAGTAAAAGTGAAATTATAAATTAAACGATAATTTACAAGGCAAAAGAGTTCTGGAATTTGAGGCAAGGTTTACTTGCAAATCTGTGAAAAGAAGAATCTCTGAAAAGTGAAGCTTGGAAGTTGGTTTTAGGTCATTGAGATCTAAGGCCTAAGACTAGATCTTGGCATTCTTTCATAGAGGTCACTGCAAGTTGTGTTCTAAAAATGTGTTTGTAAGATGGTTAATTGGAACTCAGGACACATTTTTAACACAGTGGTGTATCACTATCCCAGCCCCACAAATGCCTTTTTAATATTGGAATTACCCGATTATATACAAATACATAATTATACACATAGGCATTCTGCTCCAGAACCCCTCATATTTTATAATGTTTCTATGAGGAAAAGCATTTAAAGATTTAACTTGATGTTGAACCTAGCATTGAGTGGAATAGGATTTAAAGCTCAAAGAGAACTTAGAGATCATCTAGTACAACTCCCTAATTTTATATATGAAGAAACAAAGGCCCCAAGAGGCCAAGATCACCCAGGATTAAAATTCAAGTTTTCTGATCCAGTGTTGTTTCCATTTCAACAAGCTAGTCTCTCTGGCATTACATCTCCTGTCTACACCTTTGCACACATTACTGCTCCTTCTTCCTCTCCATCCCTCAAATGCTGTTCTTCCTCCACTCTCCCTCTTAGAATTCCCAGCTTCCTACAAATCTCTGGTCAAATATCATATATCCTCCAAGAGGTCTTTTTGGATTTCCTCCAGCTATTAGAAGCTTTCCTTCAAATTCATCTTTGTATGTATTTTGTATAAACTTATATTGATACATGTTTTCTCCCTTAATAGAATGTAAGAACAGGATCTATTTCATTTTTATCCTTTTGTTCTTAGCACAATTGTTGGAACACAGTAGGTACTTAATAAAATGCTTATTGGTTGTCAATATTGATATTTCAATTAAGTGTCAGATGTGTTGACTAAATTGGGGCAAATAAGCTTTTCTAGGGAGACAGAAGCAAGAGAAAAGGAGGAAGATCTAGTATTAAATCTTACAACATTGTAAGGTAAACCTTGTAAGGCAAATCCTACATCACCAACTGTGTGACCTGAGGCAAGTCTTCTAAACTCTCTGATCTCCAGTTTCCTTATTGACAAAATGAAGGAGTTAAGCTCAACAATATTTAATATTCCTTTGAGATCTTATCCTTCGGTGTTAGGAGAGTATAGGCACTAGAAGAATATCCATAGTAAAGGATCAGGGGGAGGATGCAAAACCAGCAAAGGATAAAGAAAAAGTGTTTTTGAAGGTAGGAAGAAAAATGTAGAGAATGTGTTGTTTCTGAAGAAAATGGAGTTTCTAGTAAAGTGGCCAATAGTGTCAGACATGACCAAGAACAACAAAAATGTTAACCAAAAAAAGCTATTGGATTTGATTCTTCTAGAAAGTCACTAGAGGTCTCTGAAAGTTCTGATAGAATTGCATGGAGGGGCCTACAAACTGGAAAATACCACTGAGGGAAGAATCATAGAAGCCTATATTGTTAAAAAGACAGGGCATACTAAGCAATTGTGTATAGACTACTTTTTCAAATGAGTGGTCAGTGAAAGATGGTAGCTAAATGAGGTAGAGGGACAAATGGAAGTTTTTTGTTTATTTTTAGTATAAAGGAGACCTGCTTATATTTGTAGATAGACAGGAAGAAACCAGAGGAAGCAAAGGATCCCTGAGAGAAGCAGATCAATTTCTAGGTCTAGGAGTGGGTAAGGAGTGTTGGGAACAAGGGAGAAAGTGGAAAGATTAACCTTAGTGAGTGATAAAAATACCCTCTTTCTTCTGTGATCAGAGGAAAAGCAAGAGTGAATGATAATTCTTAGAAGACTTGAGAAAATGGAAGGAGGCTGAAGTGAGAGCCCTAAATGACAAAGGGTCAAAGGATATGAATGTCATTTTCGGATAAAGAAATCAAAGCTATCTAACTATATGAAAAAAATGTTCTAAATCATTCTTGATTAGAGAAATGTAAATTAAAACAACTCTTAGGTACCGTCTCACATCTAGCAGATTGGCCAATATGACAATAAAGGCAAGTGATAAATGTTGGAGGGGGTGTGGAAAAATTGGGACATTAATGCATTGCTTTTGGAGTTGTGAAATGATCCAACCATTCTGGAGGACAATTTGGAACTATACCCAAAGACCTATACAACAATGTATACCTTTTGTTACAAAAATACTACTACTAAGTCTGTATCCTAAAGTTATTTTTAAAAAGAAGGAAAGGACCTATTTGTAAGAAAATATTTATATCTGCTTTTTTGTGGTTGCAAAGAATTGGAAATTGAAGGGATGCACAACAATCAGGGAATGCTGAACAAATTGTGATATATGATGATGATGGAATACTATTGTGCTGTAAGAAATGATGCCAGAAAGACCTACGTGAACTGATACAGAATTAAATGAGGAGAACTAGGAGAACATTGTACACCCTACAAATAATCAACTGTGATAGACTTAGCTACTCTCAGCAATACAATGATCCAAGACAACTCTGAAGGGCTTATGACAAAGAAGACTATCCACCTCCAGAGAAAGAACTGTTGGAGTTGGAATGCAGACCAAAGCATACAATTTTTCGCTTTATTTAGGCTTTTATTTAGGGGTTTTGGTTTTATATTATTCTTTTATAAAAATGAACAATATAGAGATATATTTTTATGATAATACATATATGACCCAGATTGAATTTCTTGCCAGCTCTAGGAGGAAGGGAGACAATTTGGACTGTATAACTTCAGAAAACTTATGTAGAAATTTGTTATTAAATGTAATTGGTAAAATAAAATAACTTTATAATAAAGGGGAAGAAATACCAAAGGAAAAAATAAATGAAAGGTATTTATGGAGTGGTGAGAGTTTGATTGTGGAGAAGAAGAGAGAAAAAAGAAAGAGAGAGGGAGTTAAGGATGTGAGAGCAAAAGAGTTGTTGAGGTGCACTGGGAACTTAGCTGAGAATATATGATAATCTGCAGTGGTTCAATTCAATCCAATTCAATTCAAAAAACATTTCTACAGCACTTACCGCATGCCATTTATTGTGCTAGACAATGGGGATACAAAGATAAAGATGAAGAACAGTTCCTGCCTTCAAGGAGTCTTTGGGGAGATATAACATATGAACACAACAGACACAAGGTAATTTTGAGAGGAAAAGTGCACCAGAAAGGAAGGTGATCAGCAAAAGTTTCCCAGATCAGAGGTCATACCTGAGTTACTAAGTTTGAGTACTAAGAAACAGAAGGGAGAACAAAATGTATCCTAGCTATAAAGGGGTAAACTCAGAGGCAAGACATGATGAGACAAGTTTGATGAACAGCAAATAGTCCAGTTTGGCTGAAAAAACTAGCATGCGTGAAAGAGAACAAATAAATAGCCTGGAGAGATGGGCTTCAGCCAAATTATGAAGGGCTTTACATGACAAAATGAGAAATTTGTACTTTATCCTAGAGACAATTGAGAGCTCCCACAGATTCTTGAAAAGAGTCAAATCTCTACTGTATGAAGATTATTTTGATAGCTGCGTGGAAGAAATTGGACAGGTGAAAGACTGGAAGCAAGAAAGGCAATTGGGAGGCCGTCTAATTAAAGTCAATAAACTTTAAGTGCCTACTATGAGCTATGCTCCTATATTCCAAGCAAGATGTTATGAAACTCTAAACAAGGACAGCGATCATGTGAGTAAAGGGCTTATTATACATTCACAGGAATCATCAACATAGAAATGTTAGATAATCCAACTCATGTGAATCGATGAGAAACTGGAACCCTGAATTACTGGTCTAGTAATTTGACCAAGATCCCATAACTAGTTAGTGGCAGAGGTAGAAATGGAATTCAACTCTCTAATGCCTAGTTCGGAGTTCTTTCTGCTATGTTAAAAAGTGGATAAATGGGTCACTGACCTTTCTTTGCATCTTTTTCAAGGATAGGTAGAGGAGTGAAATAAGAATTCCTACGGCAAGATGGCAAAACAGTGAGGGTTTCAACAGTAGTTCCTTTTACTATCTTCTGAAACTGTGCCTAAATGATCGAAAACATATTTTGAGAAAACACCTTTGCCTTTATAATCAACAGTTTTTCAACATGCAAACAAGAGAAAGGACTATGAAAAGTTTTATTATCCTTTAATAATGTGGTAATATCAGCTTCAATTGTATTGCTTATGAATACACTGTACTATTACTGTCTATTGTCATGGGCTTGCATAATTTAATACAGTTAATTAAGTACAATGCACATGTAGTGATTTCTGCTTTGCAAAGTTAGCATGCCAGTTAATAATTTGTTCTATCTAAATGACTACTATATAAAAGTGCTATCTCTTGACAGCATGTTTTGACTTCAGTTAACTTTTATACAAGCAAATTCATGGAGATGGAAAGATTATAGTTCTAAGAAAAATAAGAAAGGAAATTTCTAAAGCGAAGGATAATTTTTGGCAGGTTCATGAAAAATTCCTTAGATTACATATGCCATCCAAGGATTTCAAAAATTGTTACAAATATGTCTTCCAGTCTAGCGTATTCCAAGCAGCAGGAATAAAACAGTAATGAAAATTGTTTCATTATGGCCATGAAATATGAATTGTTGCTATTAAATGACTTCTTTAGATTTTAAAGATTCTGTGCATTTTTTATAAATTATATGTAATTATAGCATAGGAAAAAGATTATTTTACCTATTTTATAATAGATTATGATAATTGGGCCTTCCAAAGCAGTGAAGATGATACTAGATGATGTTTATGGAGCGCTATACCTATTCAAATTGTGTATGAATGTTAGTTAATTTATATAACTTCCCAGGAAAATAGGTAAAAATGTAGATCACTTTTAAAATAATTACTAACTGTTGAGAAAGAAAAGTAGAAGACCTATGAGGTCTCAGGTCTCATAGAATCCTGAAAAGTTATAAGATGATTCTGTTTAAGCAGGGTTAGTGCCATGGGTGGGACTCTCTAAGTGCTGGACAGCCATGAATCTTCCAGGACATTGGAAAAAAATCGTACAGTGGGCCTGAGACTAACTTAGTATTTGCAAATCAGGAGAGGATCAAGAACTAGGGCCCATAAAGAGCCAGGGACCAAGGGTGAAACCTTACAGAGGAGGTCAGCATTGCTAGGTTTTCAATTCTGGAGTTGAAGAAAGGCCAGAAGCAAAGGTTGCATCACAATGTCATCAAGAAAGAAGCCAAAAGCAAAAGTTGAGCTGGAATCAGTATTTCAGGGAAAAGGAAGGGGGCTGAAAATTGAAAATAAGAAAAGACAAAAGATGAGTATAAGCAGCTAAAAGAGCTTACCATGGTGCACTGGGTTCAGTGTTCCATGAATAATTGTGCTGTGGAGGTTGTTCAGGGCTATCATTCTCCTGAATGAGAAGTATTCATATTAGAAAGAGTAGTGGAGAAGTTTTTTGAACTTGAAGAGGAAACATTTAGTAATATGTCAAAATGTATGATAAAGACAATTCACATGGCATGACCAAAATTCCACCATGTCTAATTGTAATTTAAGTGTACAATTGTAGGATAGAAAAGAGTGGTACTTAACAGATAGCCTAGAGGGGGAAATGATAGCTATCAATTGAGAAAAAGCCAAAGCAACCCAGTCCTTTTCCTGATTTCAAGCCTCTCTCTGGATAGAGGGGCATGCAGTGAACCTCTCCTCTCCATGTCCTTTTTCCTTTCTCTCAAAACACTCAGATACAGGTAGTTAGGTGGATGATATTCTGAAGCCTCTTGATGCCCACTGTGAATCTTTTCATTGCCCTTTGAATCATTTTCAATTTTGATTTTTCAGAGATGGAATGGCCCATGATTCAAAATTTTCCATAAGCACAGATGTGATCATATCACCTCCTTGCTTAGTAATTCCATTGGCTCCCGATTGTCTTAACATAAATACAAAATACTGTTTTACTTTTATAGCCCTCCACAATTCAGCCCCAATCTATCTTTCCAGTCTACTATTATACAACATTCTCTTTCCTATACCCTTTCCCCAGTGAAACTTTATTTCTTTCTGTTCCTCACACATGGCAATCCATCTTGAGTCTCTGTGCTTTTGTTCTGGCCATTTTCCAAGCCCAGAATGCATTTCCTCCTTTGCTTTGCCTCAAAGAACCTCTTTCATACACTAAGAAGCAGCTAAAGCATTACTTTATCTCATGTTGTCTTTCCTTCTCTTCCAGGCTGCTGGTACCCTCCCTACTAAACTACCTTATACTTAATTCTGTTATATTTATTCTGCATTTATTCTGCATGTACAGGTATCCCTTCCACATCATGACTTTTCCCATCTTGCTTTCAATTTAACACTAGTCAGGCATAAGAAATTAAATGAGAATTTGGGAGGAGTTTTGTAAAAGTCACAGATAACACACAAAGGACAGTAGACAACACAGAAAAAAGTTTAGAAGTTACATAAACTGTGACCAAATACTTAAGCCAAATTTTACAATAAGGTCCTTTAAATACCCCATAAAAGAAAAAGAAAAAATTCAGATTTCTCTGGTATAAAGGAAGGGCCAAAATTTTAAACATGGATTTTCCATATCTCAGGGGTGTCATGCAACTATCACTGATATTACCCACAATGTGGAAGAGATGTCTATATTTATATAGGTACATATTGTCTCCTCTATTAGAACGTAAACACCTTGATAGGAAGGATTGTTTTTCTTTTTTGCCTTTGCATTCCCCATAATCTAGCATGGAGGCTGGCAACATAGTAGGTGCTTAATAAATGCTGACTGATTTATTCCTAACCTTATCGTAGCACTAAGAAAAGATATGTATATCCTGAAATATCTATGATTTATCAGTTTAGGGAACTCTTGATAAGAGAAACCTCGTATGTGTGTTCTAGGGCATTGTTTGAGACAGAAGTGAAATGCCTTTTGCCCACAGCCAGTAACAGAGAGACAAGATTTGAAATGAATTCTTCCTGTCTCCAAACCTAGCACTAACTAATTTTTACTTCCAGGAAAATACTAGAGTAGGGATTTTGTGTCATAGAACAGTGCTACATAATTTCCTCAAAACAATTCAGCCTATTCTCTTCCTTCAATTTTGGGGCCAATACACTCTCTATGATGCTAGTCTAAGATATATGTACTAAGAGTAATACAATGGACTGGCTATTCAACTACATGCCATCATCTGGATGGTAATTATTCTTCCTCCATTTGGTTTTCTTCTATTTGGATTATTAGGGTTTTGTGTAGTCATGCAACTCATTGAGGGGATCCTCCAGAATTCTTAAGGTTGAAACTTCAACACAATGTCATATATAAACAAAGGTATCTTGAGGCCCTCACCACACACAGGCAATTCCATTCAAAGTCCTTATCTTTCATGAGTAATGGACACCTTTGGTGAGCTTTTATCTCACTTTTTTATATAAGGACAACTCAGGAATTTAATATTTTTGTTTTTTGGGGGACAATATTGAAAGAATATCATTCAGGACATGTATGATCAAAAAAGACTAGTGAGACCATAAGGTGTCTCAGTCCCAGGGCTGCACTGATTCCCATGAGCCATCAAATGATTTAGAAGATGGTCTCCAGCATGAGGGAAGGTCTTCTATGGGCTTTATGGTAGGACATAGACAATAAGTGTACAAGATAAAAATGTTGAAATGGGATTGGTTGGAGCTATGCAATTAGGGACTAAGTGACATTGTGGATAGAAGGCCAGGCCTGGAATCAGGAAGATTTATCTTCCTGAATTAAAATCTTCTGTCAGAAATTTATTAGCTGTGTGACCCTGTGCAAGTCACTTAATCCTTTTTGCCTCAGTTTCCTCATGTGTAAAATGAGCTAGAAAAGGAAACAGTAAACCACTCCAGTATCTCTGCCAAGAAAACCTCAAATGGAATCACAAAGAGTTGGAGATGATTGAATCAACCAACCAAACAATGCAGTTGGATAAATTATCCACAATGCACTAGTATAACCTATATTGGATTATTTATTGCTGAGGAGAGGAAGATGGGATGAAAGGAAGGATGGAGAGAATCTAAATGACAAAATGTTAGGAAAACAATTTTTAGGGGCAGTGAGCTGGCTCAGTGGATTGAGAGCCAGGCCTAGAGATAGGAGGTCATGGATTCAAATGTGATCTTAGACACTTCCTAGATATGTGACCTGGGGCAAGTCATTTAACCCGAATTGCTTAGCCCTTAACAGTTTTCTGCCATAGAACTAATACATAATATTTATTCTAAGATGGAAGGTAACAGTTTTAATCATTTAAAAAAACCAATATAACCATGGAAAAAATTCTAAACAAATTTGTTTTTAAAAATTATCTTAGGATGTCCAAGGGAGGAAGTGAATAATGAGCTCCCAAATGTTTTTCTAGACCAGCATAAAGGAAGTTCCTGGTCTTTGATTATAAAGAGGATCATCAACCATATTAATTTATTAGTTAAATGCTAGCCTAATCAAGAAATTTATATTCTTACCCCCAAATCAGTCTCTTGAGTGTGTCAATTTAACACTGGAAAGTAAGGGGTTGGGGGTTTTGTTTAGTTACTAACTAAATAGCATTAATGAAACAGAGAGAAGCACTGCTCTGATATATACATGACTTTAAAAATGAGAACTCTGGACAAGGACTGACACAGGAGCAAAATAATGGAATGACTCACCCTGACCTGAAACTTCTCAGCATGACAATGAGTGGTCCTGATTGATAATTAAACATTTTAATTTATGTAAATAAAATAAAATAAAAAGAAATAAAAAAGAAACCAATTATCAAAATTGTTTTTGAGGTAATTAAAAAATTAACTAAAACAATTTTTAAAGAAAAAAGTAAATTACCCACAGTTATCAGATGACAGTCCATTGAAATGTTAGAATTTTGAAGTAAGTTTAAAATGAACCCTAAGGTTCCAGGTTAAGATGGTGGCAGAGTAAAAAGAAGCTGCTTCACCTCTTCTAAATAAACACATATAGGATTCCTCAAGAAGACATAAAAACAAATCCTAACAAACGAAGGGACCCCACAATAGGGCGCAGCAATGAAGGTACGTGGAATTGGGGCATTTCCATGCTATAAAGGGGTGAAACAGCTCTCACTAAAATGGGAGCTGAGCAACCCTCTCTCCCCCATCCCACCTACAGTGCCAAAGCCAGCGCAAAAGAGTTAGAGCAAGTTTGGGGCACCCATTAAGTCCTTGACAGCTACCTAGGGTCACCAGGGCATGCTCCTGAGAGCAGCAAGACTTAAGACCCCAAGAGGCTAAAAAACATGTGGATTTTGAACACAGACCTTGACCGCAGACCACGGACACAGGCTCAGACGCGGATCCTGAGCTCTGCCTCAGACCTTGGTTGGGTTCCCAGTGCAAAGGGTTGCAAGGCTGTGGAAGCAGCACCCTGAGACTGTTAAAGGAGCTTTGGGCAGAGGAACAAGCAAGGGGACCACCAGGAGACTTGACCCTGAGAACAACTAGACCTGAGACCTCAGGAGCCTAAAGAGTGCAGATAGACTCTGGGTGTGAGGATAAACCTGAGAGGGCACGCGGCTCACAATGCCAAGCCATCCACAAGAACCCCAAAAAAGAAAGATCAACAAGAAGAAATCTTTAACACTTGACAACTTTTACACAGAGAAAATCCAGACAACAGAGCAAACAGCAGAGGAGAACAAAGAAATAATCATATCTAAAACTTCCCACAATAATGAAAACTGGTCACAAGCTTTTGAAGAGTTCAAATCTGAGATGATGAGAAAGATGGAAGATATCTGGCAAGAAAATAACAGTTTAAAAGGCAGAATTTCACAATTAGAAAGTGAGACAAGAAAATTGAAGACCAGAAATGACCAGATTGAAAAGGAAAACCAGTCTCTAAAGGCTAGAATTGACCAATTAGAAGCTAATGATCTCTCCAGACAGCAAGAACAAATAAAGCAAAGTCAAAAGACTGATAAAATAGAAGGAAACATGAAATATATCAATGAGAAATTGACAGATCAAGAAAACAGGTCTAGAAGAGACAATTTGAGAACCATTGGTCTTCCTGAAAAAGCAGAAAGACGCCATACTAAAAGAAATTATTCAGCAAAACTGCCCTGAAGTTCTACAACAAGAGGGCAATATAGACATTGAAAGGATCCATAGAACACCCTCTACTCTAGACCCTGAAAAGACAACCCCCAGGAATATAATAGCCAAATTCAAGAACTTCCAAGTAAAAGAAAAATTTTACAAGAAACCAGAAAGAGACAATTCAGATATCAAGGAGCACCAATCAGGATCACACAGGATCTGGCAGTCTCCATGCTAGAAGACTGCAAGGCTTGGAATATGATATTCAGAAAGGCAAGAGAACTGGGTCTACAACCAAGGATCACCTACCCATCAAAACTGAGTATATACTTCCAGGGGAAAGTATGGGCATTCAACAAGATAAAGAATTTCCAAGGATTTGCACAGAAAAGACCAGGACTAAATGGAAAGTTTGAAACCACAAAAATCAAGAGAAACATGAAAAGGTAAATAAAAAACAGAGGGGAAGAAAGAAAACTCTTACTTTTTAAATTTGCCTCTTTAAGGGCTTCAATATGATCTAATTATTTGTATTCCTATGTAGAGAAATGTTATGTGTAATTCTCTATAGTGAACTCTATTCACTATTATAGTATTCACTATTATAGTAATTAGAAGAATTATTCATATGTAGAGGTTGGAGTACTAAATGGTCTAAGATGATATGGGGGGTGGGAAAGAGGGGGGTGAATAGTAGAGGTCACCAAGAGAAACTTGAATGAATAAGAAAAATAGGATATTCTATACCACACAAAGAGGGCATGGGAAGGGGAGGGGATGAATACAATTATAAGAAGGAGAGGAAGAGAGCATTAAGAGGTAATATTTAAACCTTATTCTCAGTGGAATTAACCCTGAGAGGGAAGAGTAGCTATATCATTTGGGATATAAAACTCTATTTAACCCTAATGAGAAAGTCAGAAGGGATAAACCAAGGGGAACAGGGGAGTGGGGAGGTCAAAAAAGGGAGGGGAGAAGAAGGGGGAGGGAATTCAGTAGACCTTAAAAATAAAAAGAGGTGAATAATAAGGGAGGGGGTAAAAAGGGTAGTAAATAAAGGGAGGGGACAAGGGTTACTGGCTTAAAGCAAACCACTGGTTTAAAAGGAAATTATGTAAGAAGAAGGGGTAGAACTAGGAGAGGATACCAAAATGTTAGCAAATACACAACTGATAATTTTAACTCTGAATGTGAATGGGATGAACTAGCCCATAAAACAGAAGCAAATAGCAGAGTGGATTGGAAACCAAAATCCTACCATATGTTGTCTACAAGAAACACATATGAGGCAGGAGGACATACACAGGTTTAGGGTAAAGGACTTGAGCAAAATCTTTTGGGCTTCAAATGAGAAAAAGAAGGCAGGAGTGGCAATTATGATTTCTGACAAAGCCAAAGTAAAAATAGATATGATTAAAAAAGACAGGGAAGGTAATTACATCCTGATAAAAGGCAGTATAGACAATGAGGAAATAACAGTGCTCAATATATATATATGCACCAAATGGCATAGCATCCAAATTTCAAAAGGAGAAACTGGCAGAGCTCAAGAAGAAAATAGACAGTAAAACCATACTAGTGGGAGATCTAAATATTCCTCTTTCAGATCTAGATAAATCAAACCAAAAATAAATTTAAAAAGATAAGAGAGGTGAATGAAGTCCTAGAAAAATTAGATTTAATAGATATGTGGAGAAAAACAGAGATAAAAAGGAATACACCTTCTTTTCAGCTGCACATGATACATTCACAAAGATTGACCATGTAATAGGGCATAAAAACATTGCAAACAAATGCAAAAGAGCAGAAATAATAACTGTAACCTTCTCAGATCATATAATGCAATAAAAATAATAATTAGCAAGGGCACCTGGACAGGCAAATCAAACACGAATTGGAAATTAAACAATATGATCCTCCAAAACCAGTTAGTCAAAGAAGAAATCATAGAAACAATCAACAATTTCATTGAAGAGAATGACAATGATGAGACATTCTACCAAACTCTGTGGGATGCAGCTAAGGCAGTACTCAGGGGGAAATTTATATCCTGAGTGCATATATTAACAAATTAGGGAGGGCAGAGATTAATGAATTGGCATGCAACTTAAAAAACTAAAAAGTGAGCAAATTAAAAATCCCCAGATGAAAACTAAATTAGAAATACTAAAAATCAAGGGAGAAATTAATAAAATCGAAAGTAGAAGAACTATTGAATTAATAAATAAGACGAGAAGCTGGTATGATAACAGATAAAATAGGCAAAGTACTAGTCAATCTAATAAAAAAAGGAAAGAAGAAAACCAAATTGACAGTATCAAAGATGAAAAGGGAGACCTCACCTCTAATGAAGAGGAAATTAAGGCAATCATTAAAAACTATTTTGCCCAATTATATGGCAATAAATATAACAATCTATAGGATATGGATAAATATTTACAAAAATATAAATTGCCTAGATTAACAGCAGAAGAAATAAAATACCTAAATAATCCCATATCAGAAAAAGAAATTGAACAAGCCATAAAAGAACTCCCTAAGAAAAAATTGCCAGGGCCTGATGGATTCACAAGTGAATTCTATCAGACATTCAAAGAGCAACTAATCCCAATACTTTACAAATTATTTGATATAATAAGCAAAGAAGGAGTCCTACCAAATTCCTTTTATGACACAAATATGGTACTGATTCCAAAGCCAGGTAGACCAAAAACAGAGAAAGAAAACTACAGACCAATCTCCCTAATGAACATAGATGCAAAAATCTTAAATGGAATACTAGCAAAGACACTCCAGCAAGTCATCAAGATGATTATCCACCATGATCAGGTGGGATTTATACCAGGAATGCAAGGATGGTTCAACATTAGCAAAACCATTCACATAATTGACCATAGCAACAAACTAACAAACAAAAATCACATGATTATCTCAATAGATGCTGAAAAAGCCTTTGACAAAATACAGCACCCATTCCTATTGAAAACACTGGAAAATATAGGAATACAAGTATCTTTCCTAAAAATAATAAACAGTATATACCTAAAACCATCAACAAGCATCATATGTAATGGCGATAAATTAGAAGCCTTCCCAGTAAGATCAGGAGTGAAACAAGGATGCCCATTATAACCTCTATTATTTAACATTGTACTAGAAACACTAGCAGTAACAATTAGAGAAGAAAAAGAAATTGAAGGTATCAAAATAGGCAATGAGGAGACTAAGCTATCACTCTTTGCAGATGATATGATGGTATACTTAAAAAATCCTAGAGAATCAACTAAGAAGCTTGTAGAAATAATCAACAACTTTAGCAAAGTTGCAGGATACAAAATAAATGCACACAAATCATCAGCTTTTCTATATATTTCCAACACATCATAGCAGCAAGAGGTAGAAAGAGAAACACCATTTAAAATACCCTAGACAATATAAAATACTTAGGAATCTATCTATCAAAACAAACACAGCAATTATACGAACACAACTACCAAACACTTTCCAAACAATTAAAACTAGATATAAAGAATTGGAAAACCATTGATTGCTCATGGGTAGGATGAGCTAACATAATAAAAATGACCATTCTACCCAAATTATTTACCTATTTAGCACAATACCTGTCAAACTACCAAAAAACTTTTTTACTGAATTAGAAAAAACTATAACAAAATTCATTTGGAATAACAAAAGATAAAGAATATCAAGGGAAATAAAAAAATGTGAAGGAAGGTGGCCTAGCTGTACCAGATATTAAACTATACTATAAAACAGTGGTCATCAAAACAATATGGTATTAGCTAAGAGACAGAAGGGAGGATCAGTGGAACAGACTTGGGGTAAGTGACGTCAGCAAGACAGTGTATGATAAACCCAAAGAGCCCAACTTTTGGGACAAAAATCCACTATTTGACAAAAACTGCTGGGAAATTTGGAAAACAATATGGGAGAGATTAGGTTTAGATCAACATCTCACACCCTACAACAAGATAAATTCAGAATGGGTGAATGACTTGAATATAAAGAGGGAAACTATAAATAAGTTAAGTGAACACAGAATAGTATACTTGTCAGATCTCTGGGAAAGGAAAGATTTTAAAACCAAGCAAGAGTTAGAGAAAATTACAAATTATAAAATAAATAATTTTGATTATATTAAATTAAAAAGCTTTTGTACAAACAAAAACAATGCAGCCAAAAATCAGAAGGGAAACATCAAATTGGGAAAAAAATCTTTATATCAAAAAACTCTGACAGGGGTCTAATTACTCAAATATACAAGGAGTTAAATCAATTGCATAAAAAATTAAGCCATTCCCCAATTGATAAATGGGCAAGGGACATGAATAGGGAATTTTCAGATAAAGAAATCAAAAGTATCAATAAGCATGTGAGAAAGAGTTCTAAATCTCTAATAACTGGAGAAATGCAAATCAAAACAACTCTGAGGTATCACCTCACACCTAGCAGATTGGCTAAAATGATAGAAGGGGAGAGTAATGCATGTTGGAGGGGATGTGGCAAAATTGGGACATTAATGCATTGCTGGTGGAGTTGTGAACTGATCCAACCATTCTGGATGGTAATTTGGAACTATGCTCAAAGGGCTACGAAAGATTGCCTGCCCTTTGATCCAGCCATACCATTGTTGGGTTTGTACCCCAAAGAGATCATAGATAAACAGACTTGTATGAACGTATTTATAGCCACTCTTTTTTTGGTGGCAAAAAACTGGAAAATGAGGGTATGCTATTCAATTGGGGAATGGCTGAACAAATTGTGGTATATGCTGGTGATGGAATACTATTGATCTCAAAGGAATAATAAACTGGAGGAATTCCATGTGAACTGGAAAGACCTCCAGGAATTGATGCAGAGTGAAAGGAGCAGAGCCAGAAGAACATTGTACACAGAGACCAATACACTGTGGTAAAATAGAATGTAATGGACTTCTGTAGTAGCAGCAATGCAATGATCCATAACAATTCTGAGGGACTTATGGAAAAGAATGCTACCCACATTCAGAGGAAGAACTATAGGAGTAGAAACACAGAAGAAAAGCTACTGCTTGAACACATGGGTTGAGGCGGACATGATTGGGGATGTAGACTTGAAACTACCACACCACTGCAACTATCAACAATTTGGAAATAGGTCTTGATCAATGACACATGTTAAAACCAGTGGAAATGGGCATCAGCTATGGGGGGTGGCAGAGTCGGGGGGTGAAGGAGAAAGTAAGAGTATGAATCATGTAACCATGTTAACTTTTCTAAAAAATAAATATTATTAAATGTAAAAAAAAATAAAAATAAAAAATAAAATAAAATGAACCCTAAGATATGCCTTGGAGGGGCTAAGAAATCATAAAAAGGTAACATACAGGGGGCAATGTGATGGCTCAGTAAATTGAGAGCCAGGCTTAGAGATGGGAGGTCCTAGGTTCAAATCTGGCCTCAGATACTTCCCAGCTGTGTGACCCTGGGCAAGTCACTTAACTCCTATTGCCTAACCAATACTTTGGCTCCAAGGCAGAAGGTAATTGTTTTATTTTTAAAATTTTGAAAAAAAAAAAGGTAACATACAGCTTGAGGGTGAGGAGATAAGAGTGGAAGGGGGTGTTGTGAAAGTCCCACATACATTGCTTTGACATTAAAGTATATCATAATTTGAATGTATGTATATAAGCCTCAAATCTTTTTTTTTTCTTTTCTTTCAGCACCATCTAGCTAAGCTATCTGGGCTCTCCCACTGCCTGCCTGAATTATTGCATAGCCCCTAGTATCAGGGGTCCTGTGAAGCTCAGATTCAGAGATATTTTCCTTATTTCTCTTTCTCTAGAGATGGTTCTCCAAATGCATATAGTAGAGGCTTCTTGGTGTCAGAAATGGTTGTGCCTTCATTTGTGGGATTGATATCTGGACCCGATGAAGCAAAAGTAAATCAAAGGAGACCAAAAACATCTAGCTTAAATAATATTTCCAAATACGAAGCTGTTTAGAAGACAGACATGACAGTTTCAGGATTCACAGCACAGTTTATCTAGATTTTCTGAAAGCCTTTGATAAAGTGTGCCTGACAATCTGCCGCTAAAGACAGAAGCAGCAGGATCCAACTTAAAACACAGTAATCAATAAAAAATAAAAAGTGAAGGCAGAAAATATTCAGTTTCTGTTAATAATCAGAGCACAGGAAAATGATTTTGAAACATTTGAACCAGATTCACATATACAAAAACTAGAACCAATGTCAGAATGGAGAGTAAAGAAAAACACTGATGGGTCAGTCTATGTAATTGTCTCAAATGCCATCTCTATGAGTAGAAATCATTAACTGGAGTACTGCTAAACTTGTAAAAAAAAAAAACAAACAGCTTAAAATTCTAGTTTGGCTCATATCGTTTAGCCCAGGGATCTCATTGCTAGCCACATATCCCAAAGAAAGAAATGTCTAAAAATTTTAACATGTTCCATATACACCAAAACATAACCCCACTCTTCATAATAGTTAGATGACTGGAAACAAAGTAGGTTTCCATCATTTGGGGAATGGCTTAAGAAATTGTGGCACATTAAATTAAGGAACTGGAATTTTTCGTCTGTCAGAAATATTCAACGAGCATTTAAGCTCACATTCTGTCAGGCACTTGGCCAAGTGCTAGGGATACCAAGAAGACAGTGCCTTCCAGGAGCTCAAAGTCTAAAGGATAAAGAAATAAATGAATACAAATACATAAAAGCAATGGAAGTTTCATATGAACAGATCCAAAGTGAAGTAGCCAAGACAAGAACAATTACATACACAATGACTACAAGTGTGAGGAAAGCAGCAACAAATAAAATTGAGTGGGAATGTTGTATAATTATAATGATCAACACTGGCCCAGAAGAAGAGGCATGTGAAGGTACCTCCTTTCTTTGGTATAAAATATTGCTTATAATGTTTGACTTGTTTGATGCTTTAGTACATTAGTAAAATTTAGTTTAAAAAGTTTAGTAATAATTGTTTCTTTTTCCATTTTCTCCATTTAATTTTTTGTTTTAAGTAAGAAAGGGAAAATAAGCATTTATTAGGTATTATTAAATACTATGTTCCAGGCACTATGATAAGTACTTTATTATCTCATTTACCCCAAATATTATCTCAGTCTATTCTTTAAGGAATGGATCTCTGAAGGGGAGAGGTAAATGAAAGTGATGTAAAAGTGAAAGATAATAATAAAAAACAAAATTTTAATGGTATGTGTGATGCTACCATATGGCTAAAAAAATGGGTAACTTCTATTAATACTAGGATAGTTTCAGATTTGAGAAGGAAGATGGAAACATTGACTTTGAAAGTCTTTTTTTTTAATAACTAACAATAAAAGTATAGTTAATCTTTGGAAAAAAGTGCATAGAATCTTTCTCAGTGACAAAGGAGTCTGATTTTAGGAAAAATTGAGTTGGCTATGGAATAAGAATAAAAAAGAATATGATAAGATCTTGTAGGAGTCCTAAAACAAATCTCAAAGATGATCTTACTAGCAGGATGGTCTAAATTCCATCTAGGACTACCTAGAGGATCCCAGCTAAAAATAGTACTGAAAGGGACACTATTTCCCTCTCTTTTCCCCTGAGTTCATCCCAAACCTTCTCATCAATGCTACAATCTCCTTTGCCCCTGCCAGTCAGATACTGAACACACATCACCACCCTTTCAGAGGGAAAACATTATTCTTCCTCTCTTCTGACTCTTATACTACCACTTCCTGCCTCTTCCTTTCCCAATGGTAGGAGGTAGCTCCTATTGGGTAGAAGCCTCAATATACTTTCTAAAAAACAGCCTTACCTTCTGTCTTAAAATCAATACTGTGTATTCGTTCTGAGACAGAAGAATGGTAAGGGCTAGGCAATGGGAGTTTAGTGACTTGTCCAGGGTCACATAACTATGATGTGTCTGAGGCCAGGTTTGAACTCAGACCTCCTGTCTCTGGGCCTAGATCTCAATCCACTGAGCCACCTAGCTGCACCCCCACAACATTATCTTAAGACCTCTGGGTATTTCCATCAGACCTACAGCTGAACTCTCCAAATGTAACATCTTCCCAATTAGAATGTGAAATCTTCGAGAGAAAGAACTTTTTCCTTTTTCAGTTGGTATCTGTAGTGGATCCGCATTTGGTAAGGGCTTAATAATTTTTTGATTCATTGATTCATTCAAATGAAAACAACTAAAAGATGCTTGCCATTAATGTTCTTAATAATGAACATTTCATTCTTAAGAACAGTCAGCACTGAGTCAAGAATTAGTGCCACCTAAATTAGCAAAGGAAGCATATATGACCTCTAAAATGTTGGCAGGTTTAGTAGAGAAAGTGCTAGAATTAAAGCCACAAGATTTGAGTTGGAGAATGGGACCTCAGAATCTATTTAGTGCAACTCTTAATACATGAGGAAACGGAGACTTGGGAAGGTAAAGTCACTTTTCTAAGGCCACACATTTAAGTGTTTGAAGTGGGATTCAAACCTGCATGCTCCAGTATACCAGGCTCTAATAGCAATTAGTTGTAAGACGCACAAGTCACTTCACTTCAGAGCCTCATTTTTCTGATTTGTAAAATGGAGATACGACTGCCACTACTAATGATAGCTAACATTTATGAAGTCTTTACTGTGTGCCAGGCACTGCACTAAGCTCTTTGCATTTCTTATCTCATTTGATCTTCACAACCACCCTGAGAGGTATGTGCTATTATCCTCATTTTACATATGAGAAAACTGAGGCAGAGAGAGGGGGATAACGGATTTGCCCAGGGTCATGTGGTTAGTATATTTTAGACCTGCTCTATGATACCACTAAGCTTCCCCAATAATAATGATACTATTAACCTTACTGGGTTATTATATACAAGATACTTTGTAAATGGTTAAATGAATGAGCTATTATTATCCCCAAAGATCAAAAATAGTAATGCCATGAGTTAACCAGATTACAAATAAACGAATAGCCACCTGAAGCTAACAAATTAAATTCTCCCAAATTCATGGCCTTCTAACAATCCCTTACTAATACTTGACTGATAGCGTTTTAAACAATCAACATAGGCATACTTTCTTCTCAATAAAGACTGTCCAATGGGAATAAATAGAGATTTGGGAGTAGAGCAATTATGAACCTTTAAACTTTCTGTAAATTATAGCCATGGGTGCTTTCATATCCCTTCAAGATAATAATTATGAGGATTGTGGTAAAATTTGAATTAATAAGATTAAAGAAAATTTTACTTCATACCAACCAGGGTTATAAATGTGTTAAACTCATGCTATCTTAATGGAATTTTCAGCCTCACTTTTTTTCTTCTAAATCATTCGTGCATAGAAGTGCTTTAGTTTTTATGCACACTGGGACAATATAAAGTATACACTAAAAGAATGAAATTTAATTAAAACATCAACTTCTTTTTCTCCCCCTTTTTACAGGCTTTTGTTTCACCAGCATTGATTTTCTTGTTGGCCAGATTTATCCTCAGTTTAAATTCTGGCAGATTGTTTATGGTCGGCAATTTGGTGCATTCACATATGTTTTAATAAACACATGGAATAACTTACCAAGAGAGGTGATGAAACAAACATTAAAAAGAGGTTCATAGGAATTTTAAGATGGAAATTTAATTGAAGGGTCTATTGGCAGAACCAAAAGTAAACTGGGCACACCAACACCATCTTCTCCTTTTCCTAAAAACCAGTCATGTATCATAGAGTAGAAATTAGTTTAAAGGTTTTAAAGTATTTGGCTCCCTTATTAAAGAGTTCGATAGGGGAACTGCTAAAATACATAATTCATAACTTTGATTATGTCCATGTTTGGAGAAAACCATTTAAATATCTTAGGGATATTCACCCATAACTAATTACTATACAGAGTTCATTCTAATCAGTTTTCAATAATATAATCCAACTTTAGAATGATTTCCATATGTAATTTACTATAGTTTAGTGCTCTGTCAGCCTAAGCCTTGAGGCACAAAGCTATCAAAATAATATGTTTGGGCTTCTAGCCACCAAAATGGGAACTTGAAGGGGAAAAAAAATAAAAGATTTTGTATAACACTTTCAAATGACCTTTGGAGTACAATAACAAAAAAAGCAGATCAAAGCAAAGAAAAATCTTTTGCTTTTGAAAACCAGAGTAAGTCCCCAATATCTTTGTAACCCAGTTATCACACTCCAACCTCTGACTAATAGACTGAGCTGAATTTGGGAGATCTATCTCTAATCATAATCTCTATGGGTCACTTCTCTCACCACTTATGATTCCCCTTTAGAACATGAGAATCTGCCTTGTTTCTCTCAAAGGACTCTTAGTTCCCTGCAAGCACTGGGACTAAAAAACAAACACCAACAAACAAACAAAAAAAACCAAACCCATTAACCATAGAATCAGTTAATTGAAGGCAGTAAATAAAAAATAAGGGGCTCATATCTGAGTCACTTTGGCAAAGCAATAATTAGTATATTCTTTTCTAGTGAGGTCTCTTTTCATTGCCCTAAGAAATTTAGTGGTCCTTCTCCCCAAAACTCTTTTAGTCTTTTATGTCCATCTTTCAACATCCTCCTGTATCTCTTGTAGCATTTTTCATGGCACTATCACTCATATAGTATATAGTAGCATATTTGCCTCCAAATTCCTTATGGCTCTTCTATCTGAAAGCCCCACATTTCTCTTCCTATTGCCATATACTTTTTTCTTTCTTCCATGGGAATAAGCCACTAGAACCCCCTTTGGAGCTTCTTGAGTTCTCTTAGTACTCAGTATGTTTAATTTCCATGCGAGCTTTAAAAACATGAGATTTTTTTTTGTTTTTACTTTTTTTAGTTACAGGCTTGAATTAGATCAGAAAACTGTTGCCTTGGATATCATTGGATCAGAAGATTTTCCAAATTAAAATTGCTCCCCCAATTTTTTCCTTATTTGTGGAGAGAATTTTTTAAAATGATTTATCAACTAAGTGTAAGCATTTATTAAGTACCAACTATATGTAAGCACCCTTCTAGGTGCTGGGGCTTACAAAGATAAAATGGAACAATTCCTGTTATCAAGAAACATATAATAGTATCTGCTTATGGATGCCAACAGGTGTTGAACACAGAATATAATTTCAATATTGTCTCCTATGGATTACATAAAAAATCATGACAATTATCAAAATTCAATTACATAGGGGGCAGCTGGGTAGCTCAGTGGATTGAGAGTCAGGCCTAGAGACCGGAGGCTCTAGGTTCAAACCCGGTCTCAGCCACTTCCCAGTTGTGTGACCCTGGGCAAGTCACTTGACCCCCATTGCCCACCCTTACCAATCTTCCACCTATGAGACAATACACCGAAGTACAAGGGTTAAAAAAAAAAAAATTCAATTACATATTTGAAAGCCATGATGGCATAAGTTAACAAACATTAAGCACCTACTCTGAGCCAGGCATTAGGCTGAACACATGGATACAAAGAAAGAGAGGGGGGATAATTACTGTCCTCAAGGGGCTCATGATCTATTGGTAAATTAAGAATTTGTCCAAATATATTCCCATTGGGGGAAGCAGCATGGTGAAATGGATAAAATTCTCGCCTCAGAGTCAGCAAAATCTGCCTCTAACACATATGACTTCTGTAATGCAAGGTGACTGACAGAAACTTTTTGCTTCTATAATTTCTAACGGTCACAAAAAGTCAGTTAGAAGTCTTAGAATCTTCAGAAAGTCAGTTAGAACTTAAAGCCATAAATAGAGGTGAAGTTCCAACTGATGAGGCTTTTGCCTTCTGGCTTTCGCTGTGGCTGGAGGCTTTTGCTTTGGCTTAGCCTGTTAGCTGCGGCCTTTTGGCTTTGCTTTGCTTTGGCCTTGGCCTGTGCTTATCTTGTCTTGGGGAAATTTAAACCTATCTCATTTCTCTGGACCTCTCCCTGATCTTTCTATCTACATTCCCTTTCCTTCCCCTGAATTTCCTGCGGGTCCTGGGTAGAAGGGAGGGCTTTGTGATTGAACATTGTGGGTTTTAGTTTCTATAGACAAGTAGAGTATCCTCAAATAAGTTACCCCTAGTTTTAGTGATTCAATAAGGACTTTACTTAAAAGGCAGTCGAATCTCCCAACTGGGAGAGCAAGTTCTCTCTCAGTTTAAACCTCTCCTGTGGCCCATCCCCCACCATCACCCCTCTTCCTAGCAGCAGTTAGAAAATCCTAAACCCTTCTCCCCTTCTGACTGACCCTGGTATTAATAAATCCCCTTGTTACCTATTCAAGCCTCTGGTGAATCATTGAATTGAAAATTGAGGCAAGGGCTAAAGAGGGAAGGAATCATTTTCTTTAATTTCTTGAGAGAACTGGGGGCATCCATCTTGGCAGGAAGTACCTACGCGAGACTTCCTCCAGTCATCAGTTTGACTGGCAGGGAGGGGTCCTCTCTATTCCTCCCTCAAGAGACTTTAGTAACTAACAAGAGAAAACCTCCAGCCAAAACCTAAACATTTCTTACTGGCCTTAATTTCCTCCCTGTATCCTCTGTCTCAAGCCTCTGGGAATAAACCTGTTTGAGCTATCCTCTCCTACATACCCCATTTCCTTTATCTCCTATATATCTTCCCTTACCTTCTTTCCTCCTCCAATCGCCTTATAATCACCTAATATCTCCTTTATCCTTCCTCACACCCAAATTGCCTTGTTGACCCACTCAGATTTCTATATTTACTTCTTGATAACACTTCTAAAATTCTGGGCAAGTCATTTAACTTCTCAATTCTCTGGGCATCTCTCCAAGAGTATATAGTAAAGAACTGTTACCCATCTTCATTGTCTACCAAAACAAAACCAAATGGATAAAGAATGTGTGTTTTCCAAATTATCAAATGTATTTAGAAGGCCAGACCACTGAGTTGCTTCATTAATACAAATATCCTGGTAAAACGTTGCAGATGGACAATAATCTAGACCTAGAATTAAATAAATTGGATTACATTTCGGAAATTTCACAGTTCTTAGAAAAAGAAAAGAAACAATTTACTAGGGGAAAAACTGACTTAAATTTCTCTGATAAAAGTTTGATATTCAAGATACATAGACATTTGTCAAAATTAGGACAAAGGTCTCCCCCCCAAAACAGGTAAATGGTCAGAATATGAGCACTTTTCAAAGAAAAATTGCAAACAACAATTATGTGAAAGATTGCTCCAAATCACTAACAGTAAGAAAAATGCATGTTAAAATAACCATACGAAACCACCTCATATTCATAAAATTGTTGGAGGAGATGTAGAGAGGCCAGTTAATACACCACTGCAGGGCTGTGACATGACCAAATAATTCTGAAAAACAATTTCAAATAGCAAGAAAGGTCATTATTGTTATTAGCCTAATTCAGACCTCATCTCCTAGACTATTTTCTACTCAATGGTCCTATTATTAGGTGTATACTCCAAGGAAGACAAAGACAGTAGGGAAATGTGCCCATATATGTCAAAATATTTATAGTAACACTTTTTGATGCAGCAAAAAACTGGGAACAAAATGGATAACCATCATATAGTGAATGACTAACTGTATTATGGTATGTGAAAAGTAATGAAATAATAAGAAATGAAAAATACAGAGAATTCAGAAAAATATGGAAGCTTGTATGAACTGGTATAGTTTAAACAAAATAACTAGAACAGTGATGGCAAACCTTTTTAGAGACTGCTTGCTGTGCCCACCCACCCCCAAAACAGCATGTCGTGTCCCCCTCTTACCCCAGAGAGGGAGGAAGTGCTCCCATTGGGCTGCTGGGCAGAGTGGTCAGGTGAAGAGAAAAAAATGTCCTCAGTGCAGTGGAGAGGGGGAAGGGAGCAGCTCCACAAGACCTTCTGCCTTTTGGTAATGAACTCTGGTGGGTGATGGCTTGTGTACCCACAGAGAAAGCTCTGCATGCCCTTTTTTGCACACATGCCATAGGTTCACCATTACAGACCTAGGACAAAAATGAGCAATGACTACAATAACATAAATAAATAACTTGAAGAGAACTGAACTCCATGTAATGGTAATGGCCAATCTTGATGCTGGACAGCAGATGATGATAGCTCTTCCTCCTGGTAGAGAGTTGAGTCAAAGCGTGGTTTCATAGAAGGTCAGACATGATCTCTGTTGATTTTTTAAACTTTTTCTTTGTTAGAAGGAAGAATAAAATAGAGAAGTGTGTTTCTAAGAATACAGTAGTGTAAAAACTAAAGGTATCAATAAAACTTAAGTTCAAAAGAAATTTCATGGCTCTTTCAAAAATTCCAAGTTGGTCCCTGAAATGAAATCCTATATTTTTAACACTAACATTCTTCTAGTGAAATTAAGTGCTGGGCATAAAAAACAGGCCATAGCCCATGCTCTCAAATATCTGCCATTTAGAATAGGGAACTGAGTTACACAAGAATAATTGATAAAGTCACAAGAAAGAGATTCAACAGAATGAGATAAAAGATTTGAGGAGCAAGGGACCACTTCTAGCAGGAGAAATCAGGAAAAGGGTTATAGAGATACTGAAACATGAGTCTGACCTTAAAGGAAGAAGATGATGATTTCAATTAATCAAAATGTGAAAGGAGTGCAATCCAGGATGAGATTTGGAAAAAGCTAGTGCAAAACGGCTGTAATGAGTACAGGGTAGAGTAGAGTGGTATGGCAAAGTGGGTTCAGTTCAGACTCTTGAGGGTTCTGAAGGTTGGACTGTATTTTTTCCTTTTTGAAATAGCAGCCACCCAAGATTTAAATATAAGTAACTTGGTTCAGACTCATGTATTAGGGAGATTAAGATCGGCATTTGTGTGTACTGTGGGTTGTAGTTGGAATTAGAAGAGAAGAAAGGGGCAATTAGGAGGCAATCACAATAGTCGAGAAGATGAGACCTGAATTAAAATAAAAGATTTAGAGCTAGAAGGGAACTAGGAATGGAATCCTTTCCACTCTCATTAAGACCTGAGGGAGGTTGATTGACTTGTCCAGAGTCATACACTAGTAACTGTTTAAGGCAAAATTTGAACTTGGGTATTGCTGACTCAGGAGGTAGGTAAATGAATCAATGTTGCACCTGGAGTCAGAAAGACCCGAGTTCAAATTTGACCTCAGACACTTACTAGCTGTGTGACCTTGGGCAAGTCATTTAAAATTTGTTTACCTTAATTCATTGGAAAAAGAAAAGGCAAACCCTTTGCCAAGAAAAACCCAAGAAGAGTAAGGTATGACTAAACTACTGAACAGTGTTAAGGGAGAAACCAGGGAAAGGTACCTTGAACAGTAAATATGGGTCCAGGTGGGTGTGAGAGAGAGGAATGACAGGAAGGGGCCCACAAGTAGGGACTAAAGTTTAACAGCAAAGGGGAGTCTGTTACTGAATTGGCTGTTAGGTCCAACTGCCACTCTGAAGCACCAAGACTAGGCCTATGGAAACCAGCAAAGTAAAGGCAAGTGTTTATAAGTTAAGGCTACACATTTAATCAAGGACAAACTAAGATTAAGGATGGGAATAGGGTTTACTACACTTAAAAGCTAAGGGCAAATCACAGGGGCAGGGGAAGGACTTGACTTGACTCTCCTATGACCTAAGCAAAACAGGGCCCAAAGAAAGCTGTACTGGAGTCACAAGGGAAAAGTTCCTCCCAACCTGGTTCCAGCCAGGTTTGGTCAGCTTAGCTGAGGACCTGAGGGTGGCTTTATTTGGGATCTCACGGCTAATCCAGGGATGGTTTCAGAATGCCAGGAGTCAACTCCACCAGAACAGATGATCCAAGGTACCCAGGTAGGGAGAGAAAGTTTGCAATGCTGTCCACCAGATCACAAACCACTCCCTACTCGGTGCTGCTCTGCAGGTCTGATGTCCTCTGCTGTAAGCCTTCACCACTCTCAGGATCCCAGGGAATCTGGATACAACTCCCCTAGCTCTGAGATCTCCCAGGGTCAGCCACAGTTTGTGCCAACCATCATAGAGTCCTTCTCAGGCACAAGCCACTTCTTCCTTTCCCTGCATTCCATTAAGAATGTCCACGACCTCCAGCTAAGGCTTTTCCTAGCCTGCTAACACACCTACTTTTAAATTCATGCTTATTACAACAGCAATAAAATTTCTGTCTCAAAACCTATTTCTCTTTTTATTATGCAACTTCTAGCTTATCCACATTACAAATAATGCTTGCTATTGGTTTTTGATAGATCATTTTGAAGGAAATTCCATTTTTTCCTGTACTTTTTAGTATGTTTTTTAACAGGAAAGGGTACTGTATTTAGTCAAAAGACTTTCCTATATGTATTGAAATACTCATATGATTCTTGCTTATTATTGTTAATATGGTCAGTTGTGCTTATAGTTTTCCAATACTGAACCAGGACAGAATTTTTATATAAATCCAGCCTGGTCATAGTGTATGATCTTTATGATATTTTGCCAGTCTCCTTGCTAATATTTTTTTTGCATCAATATTCATTAGGGAAGTGAGTCTAAAGTTTTCTGTCTCTGTTTTGACTCTCTCAGGTTTAGATATCAAAACCATACTTGTGATATAGAAGTATTTGATAGGACAGTTTACATATTACTGAAATTAATTGTTCTCTAAATGTTTGGTAGAATTCACTTGTAAATCCATGTGGTATTGGAGGTTTTTTTAGGAGTTCGTTTATGGTTTGATCAATTTCTTTTTTTTCTAAGATGGGGTTATTTTAGTATTCTACTTCCTGTTTTGTTTATTTGGGCAATTTGTCATTTTAAAGTTATTCATCCTTTTCTTTTAGATTTTTCCATTTTAATGGCATAAAGTTGAACAAAATAGGACCTAATAATTGCTTTTATTTCTTTTTCATTGGTTGTGAATTCACCTTTTTCATTTTGTTTTTTTTTTCTTTTAAAAAAACCAGTTTAGCTAATGGCTTATCTAGTTTCCTCTGAAAAATAGCTACTAGTTTTCTTTAATTTTTCAATTTCTTTCTCTTTTTATTTTGTTAATATCTGCTTTGATTTTCAGTATTCCTATTTTGGTGTTTAATTGGGCAATGTTAATTTGTTGTTTTTCTAGTTTTTTAGTTGTGTACCTAATTCATTGATTGGCTTTCTCACTTTTATTGATACAAGTATTCAGAGAGATATATTTCCTCTTAAATGCTGATTTGTTTATATCCCACAATTTTTGGTATTTTCTATTATTGTCCTGATCTTCAATGAAGTAATTGTTTCTATTTTTTTTCTTTTGCATAATGTTTAGGATTAAACTATTTAGTTTCCAATTAATTTTTTAAATCTGTGCTTCAATGGCCTATTATTATTAAATGTAATTTTTATTGCATTATGATCAGTAACGGGTGCATTTGATATTTCTGTTTTATAGAGATGTTTGTGAGATTTTTATGCCCTAATATATGGTTGATTTGGGAAAGTTCCATGCCCACCTGAGAAATAAATATACTACTTTCTATTCCCATTCAATATTCCCCAGAGGTCTATTACATCTAACTTTTCTAAAGTTTTATTCAGGTCCTTAAATTCTTTCTTGTTACCTTTTTTAATTAGATTTATATAAATCTAAAAGGAATAAGTTAAAGTCCTTCACTATTATACTTTTACTATCTATTTCTATAATTCATTTATTTCCTCCTTTAAGAATTCAGCTGCTATATCATTTGATGCATATATATGTAGTATTGATATTAACTCATTGTCTATGTTATTTTTTAGCAAAATGTAGTTTCGCAATTTGTCTTTTTGAATCAGATTTATTTTTGCTTCCCCTATGTCTGAGGTCATGATTGCTAACCCTCCCTTTTTAGTTTTAGTTGAAGCATAAAAGGATATGATTCCAGTCCCTTATTTAAACTATGTATCTTTTTTTAAAGTAAGTTTCTTGTAAACAATATATTGTTGAATTCTAGTTTCTAATCCATTTTACTATCTTTTGTTTTTTGAGTTCATCTCATCATTCATATTCACAGTTATGACTGCTGTGTATTTCCCTTTATCCTATTATTTTGTCTTTACTTCTCTTTTTACCTATTCCCTCCCTGAATGTATTTTGCTTACCAATACCTCCCTAAATTTCCTCTTCTTCATATACCCCCTTCTTTCCCTCTTATTTCCTTGTTGTGTATTTCTGCGCCTAACTGTGTATATATGTGTATTCTTTTTTTTTTTTTTTTAAACCCTTAACTTCTGTGTATTGGCTCCTTGGTGGAAGAGTGGTAAGGGTGGGCAATGGGGGTCAAGTGACTTGTCCAGGGTCACACAGCTGGGAAGTGTCTGAGGCCAGGTTTGAACCTAGGACCTCCTGTGTCTAGGCCTGACTCTCACTCCACTGAGCTACCCAGCTGCCCCCTATATGTGTATTCTTCCTGTCTTTAACCAGTTTAGATGAAAGTGAGGTTTAAGTGTTGCTACTCCCCCCCTCCACTGCCCACTCCTTGTACATTTTTTTATATTAGACCCAAATACACAACACATACATTATGTGGGATATTTTCTCTATTATTCCTCTCTCTTTTCCCAATGTATTCCTCTTTGTCATCCTTTCCATTCATTATCTGATATCTTCAAAACATAACAAAATCATTCCAGACTAATTAAATTATCTCTATGACTCTTGATGATAGAGTTCTGAGAGGTAATATATATCATCTTCCCATGAATGAATATAAACAGTTTAACCTTGTTTAGACCCTGATGACTGCTCACTGTTATTTGCTTTTTTATGCATCTCTGGACTCCTATATTTATGTCAAATTTTCTACTCTTCTGTGGTCTTTTCGTCAGTAATGCTTAAAAGTTCTCTAATTTGCTAAAGATCCATTCCCTCCCCCACCCCCTGAAGGATTATACTATTTATCTGGATAACTTTTTAATTTAAGTCTTGATCCTTTGCCTTCTGGAATGACACATTACAAACTATCTACTCTTTATGGTGGGGACTATTAGATCTTGTGTGAGCTTGAATGTGGCTTCTCTGAACTTGAATTGCTTCTGGCTGCTTGTAATATTTTTTCCTCACCTTGCTTTTGTCTATAATATTCTTAGGCATTTTCATTTTGAGATTTCTTCCAGGAGAATACTGGTAGATTATTTCAATTTCTATTTTGTCTATTGGTCTTAAAGGTCTGGACATATTCTTTTATGATTTCTTGAAATGTGATGTCTAGAGGTTTTGTTTTGTTTTGCTACTAGCTTTCAAATAGTCCAGAGATTTTTAATTTACCTCTTCTTGATAGGTTATCAAGTTAGTTATTTTTCTTATGAGGTACTTCATTTTTTTACTTTGTTTTTATTATTTCTTGCTGCCTCATGGAGCCCATTAATTCCCATGCAGCCAATTCTAATTTTAAAGAAGTTATTTTCTTCTCAAAGGTTTTATACCTCTTTTTTTTTTCAAGCTGCTAATTCTTTTTTATGTCTTTCTTTCCTACATTTTGCTTCTTTTCCCATTTTTTCCTGTACCACTCTTATCTGATTTTTAAAAAGTCATTTTAGTTCATTTTTTAAAAACTCATCTATTACCTCTTTTAGGAGTTCCTGCTGAACTTCTGTCTAAATGGAATTTTTCTTTGAGGCTTTGCATGTAGATAGTTTGGAATCATTCTCTTTTAGGTTTTTGTCTTAGCTACCCTGCCACTATGATCACTCAGGGATTTGTTTGTTTGTTTGTTTGCTCATTCTTCGAGCTAATTTCTTTTTTTAATTTTAATTTTAAAAATTCTAATTTACGTGACAATATAATTTATTAATATTAATTTTATGATATTTTGCAATCCATGTTCTCTCTCTCCCAGTTCTCTCCTCTATTAAAAAGGCAGGTAATATGATGTAGGTTGCATATATATTATCATGTAACACATATTTGTATGTTGATCGTGTTGTAAAAGAAGATATATATTGCCTACACTAGAGAAAAATTAATGGAGGAAATAAAGTCCATGTGTTCTTCTGTGGTATTGGATATCTTTTTTTTTTTTTGTCATGATTCTCTTGGAATTGTCCTGAATCCTTTTTAGCTTATTTCTTGACTTTGGATTTTGTGTTGAAGTTAGAGCCCTGCCCATTTCTAAAGCGGAGGTGAGGGAGGCCTAGTATAATCTTTTGTCCTCTTACATCCTTCTGCTGCCTTCACAGCTCAGGCTGGGAGTCTGTAAACTTTCATTGCTCCTAAAACATGTGATCTGGGGAAGAGGTCTGTTCACTGCCCTCCTGGTCTGGGTTCTATTCCTACTATTTGCTTCTAAAGCTTGTTCACAACTGGGACCAATGACTTACTCTACCTACTCATGGCTACTTCTCGTCCCAGAGCTACAGAACTGCCTGATGGTGCAGGTTGATGTGACCAGTGCTTTTTCAGGAATTTCCTAGAATTTCTTTCTACCTCTGCTTCCTGTCCTGGTGCCCTCTTTCAATGCCTAGGTATTGAAACACTAAGCACTATAGAGTTTCCTGGTTAGAGCCAGTACCTAGTATCTACAGGTCTCGTGTCTGCAGACCTCCCCCTCTGTCTCCCTAAGCTGCCATAGCCTGGAAAAATGACTCACTGTGACTTTTCTTTGGCTTTCCTGATCAGAATTAGGTCTGATACATTTTCTAGATCTTTGTCAAGGAGGTGTATGTTGACAACACTAGATACTAATGCTTCCTTTTACTTCTTCATTTTGACCATATTTCCCTCATTTCCAATGTAAGAAAAAAAGTCGTTCGTATGTAAACTTGTGGTTTCAAACACTGCTTAATTTTTAACCATGTGATCATCTGTACTATTGTCACAAGAAACAGGAAAGAAGTCTTTGATCTTGAACATACAAATAAACATGTTGTCTCCCTCATTAGAATATAGACTTCTTGAAAGCAGGGACTATTTTTGACATTATATTCTTAGAGCCTAGTATAATTCCTGGCACATAGTAACTATGGATGCTTATTAAGTGATTCCTGATTGATTGAAGATATCTATATCATATAAATATATGAACTTGAAATAATACTTTAAATATCTATATTATGACTCAGGGCATCTGAGTAAAGAAGAAATAGGATTAAATGGCATTTTCTGACTAGTATATGCTGTTGCTTTTGTCATAATTAGTATTGCTATTATTCTCTTATTGTGGAATAGTGCAACAGTCTCTTGGCATTTCCCTTTAAATACTTCTGGGGTCATAAGTGAAATTAAGTTTGGTTCTCATTTACCTCATACTAGCAGTTTGGTTGGTTTGCAGCTGCAGAACTGCTGGGGCCCTTTTTATTTAATTTGGCATCCCTTCCTGAGCAGTACTGAGATTTACTTCAATGACTCCACTGGGCTTCACTATAATTCCGAGACTGGATTGGTAAAGTTTGCTGTAGTGATGCCCAGGTAGATTTGTGAAGGAGAGGAAAAAGCTCACCCAAGGCATTCTCGCCCAAGTTAATGCCTTGACTATTAACTCCTTAATGTCTTCAATCCATGTTAATTTAATTCAAAAGAAATCCCATTATGGACCTGTGATAGTGGCATGACTGACCCTGATGGTAAGAACAATAGGGAATATTAGATAATGTTCAAAATAGGTAGAAGTAGGGAAGAAGAGAAGGTTGGGATTTTTTCTTTTCTTTTCGTTTTTTTTTTCCTAGAGCCACTTGGCCAACATCCTGTGTCAGATCATTGAACCTACAAAATGCCAATTAAATTCACATTTTGTGAATTCTGCTTTTACATTCAAAGTAGTTTAAAACTGTTCTGCTCTCTAACTTTTTTTATTAAAATGTCCTATAGAGGGATGAGGTATTTTAGATCAGACAGACAGACAGAATTTACGTGTGACTAAGACTCTTAGACACTAGAAGATAGAAATGAGGTTAGGTTCAAATATCTCTGGCCTTGACAAATAGAATGCTGAACACATTTGCTTTCTCTGCCTACCTAATCAATATTTGGGAACAGTCTAAGTATGATCTGGCAGAATTCATGATTCTAATGTGTTCCTCAAGTAGTTCCTAGTGTTTTGTCATAGTCACTGGTGTTAGAGAAAGGTTCTCTTTCCCCATCCATGTGGGGAGGGCTGTCACAGACTTAAAATTGAAAAGGCCTTTAATAAGCTACAAGGTATAACCTTCTCATTTTACAGATGAGGAAACTGAGATCTAGAGAGTTTAAGAAATCTGCTCAGGATCATATAGGCAGGAAGTGGCAGGGCTGGAATTTGAGCCTGGCTGCCTGACACAGATCCATCTCACTTTCTACTACAAGGTGCTGCCTCTAGTTACCCAGAAGGTATCTCTACTGAATGTAGTAGAATGTTATAGCTTGTATACTCTAGTTTTCTCAGCACAGATTCCCATTATAATGGAGAGCTGATCTTGGAGTGAGGAGGCTAGCTAGGTGTAACCAAAGACAGTCAAGAAAGTAAGTAATCGACAAACATTTAAAGTGCTATCTGGCACCAGCTATTGTGCTTGGTATTGGAGATTCAAAGGGGAGAGCATTTATTTATTTGTGTGTTGGGGTAGAGTAGCAAAGTGGGCAATGAATAGAGTCCTAGATGTAGAGTCAGGAAGTCCCAAGTTCAGTCTGGCCTCAGACAGTTCCTAGGTTTTTGACCCTGGGCATTCGATCCCTTAACCTCTGTTTGTCTCGTTCTTCTCATCTGTAAAATGAAGAGAATAATAACACCTACATCATAGGGTTGTTCGAGAATCAAATGAGATAATATTTGTAAGGCACTTAGCACAGTGAATGGTACATAGTAGGTGTTTAATAAGAATTTGTTTGCTATTTTCCTTAGGTTCTAATCTCAGGCTTCATTAATTGATGCAGTCAGTGATCTGGGACAATTCTGAAAGATTTATGACAGGGAATGATAAATACTTTCAGAGAAAGAATTGTTGAGTCATATAGATGTGGATCAAAGCATACTAGCTTTTACATCAATTTATTTATGGTTTATTTTGGGGTTTGGGTTGAACAAGTGTGCTCTTACAACAATGACCAATAGGAAGTGTGTTTTGCATGATTATACACGTATGGCCAAGATCAAATTGTTTACCATCTCCAGGTGGGGGGAGGGAAGGGAGGAAAGGAGACAGTTTGGATCCTATAACTTTGGAAAATATATGTTGAAAATCATCATTACATGTAATTGGGAAAATAAAACATCTTTGAATTAAAAAAAGAAAGATGCACAAATATCCAGGATCAGGCAGGTGATAATTGAATTGGACTTAATTTACAATAATCATATGTTATAGGGGTAGCTAGGTAGCTCAATAGATAGTCAGGTCTGGTTTGGGAGGGCCTGGGTTCAAATATGGATTCATATGCTTCCTAGCTGTGTGACCCTGGGCAAGTCACTCAATTCCTATTGCCTAGCTCTTACCACTCTTGCCTTGGAACTAAAATTTAAGGTTCATTCTAAGGACAAGAGATGAGGATTTTAAAAAAATACTGATTTATTGTATTCTATTCTGGGAGGCATTGTTTTAGGAAGGATATTGATAAGGAAAATGTCCTAACAAAAGCCACTGGGATAGGGAAAGGCCTTGAGTCCATGGTGTATCAGGATCAGTTGAAGAAATTTAGGTAGTAGGCCTAGAGAAAACTTGCAGGAGCATAATCAATATCTTCAAATATCTAAAGAGATTTCTTGTGGAACAGAGATTAGATTTCTTTTGCTTGGTCCTAGAGGACAGAACTAGGAACAATGGATAGAGGTTGCCCAGAGGCAAATTTAAATTTGATATAAGGAATAACTTCCCAATCATTAGAACAAGGAATTCTTGTTCATGTATGGGTTGGAGTACATGACCTCTGAGGTCTTCCAACTCTGAGATTTCTGTAATTCTGTGATCTTTAAAAATCGTTATGAATTTTAACTTCCTAGGCTAATATATCAAGTTATAGAAAGGTTTAGAATTATTTGTATTGGCTTTTTTAACCTGTTGTTAGTCATAGCCATGATTTATGTGGTGCCAAGTGAAGATCAAAACTCTCAATTATAAAGATGTTCTTATTGTTGTGAGGAAGATTAGATTAGCTAGTGATTAGGAATTAAGTTGTACATAGCAGGAAGGAGCTGGAGCTGGGAATTCCAGGTTGGAATGAAGGAGCAGGAAGAAGTGACTTGGCTCTGAATGGGACTCCATTAGGGGTTAACACAAACTGTGGTTAGTCCTGGGAGATCTCAGAGTAAAAGGACATCTTGCATCCTGATTTTCCCTGGGATCCTGTGTGGTGTGGCATCTAGCAAAAAGGACAAGATCTACAGAGCCAAGGGAGGAGGAGAAGTTTGAGTTCTCATGGACAGTGCTTCAAGCAAAACCCTCACAACCTGGTACCTGAGACCACTTTGACTCCTGGCATCCAGAGATCATCAGTGGATTGCAGTGAGAATCCCAAAGCCACAAAGGCCCTAGCTGTACAGACTCAAGCCTGGCAGGTTCCAGGTCTGAGGCAGACACCCAGAGACTCGATTTACAGCTCCTTGGGCCTGTTAGTTTTGATCACTTAGATAAGAGTAGAATAAGTCCTCCCATTGCCCTGTGGTTTTATCCTTTAGATTTTAAGTATAGAAATTCCTTTCCCATCTTTTAGTCAAACATAATAAAAGTTGTTAAGTCCCTTTTACCTTGCCAGCCTGTTTCTAGACTCTGGCCTAGTACAAGCTGAGTGACAATTAAGATCAACTGCCATTCCTGTGGGAATCCAGTAAACCCTGGTCTTTCCACCCTGGTCCAGTCTCTCATAAATTCCAGAGGGTGTTCCCACAAACCACTTAGTTTATTATAATATCCCTGGTGACCCCATTACCTTACTTATATTTTCCACACTATGGAGGTGTGAGGGGGTGGGTGGAATGTAACATTTTATAACAGTTTCCAGGGATAGTTATGGTAAAACATGAAGACTGTCTGTACAGATTAGAATTACTGCAGGTACATAGTAATCCCATCATTTAAGCCAAGTTGATGCTGCTCACCTCATTAAGGTTTTTAAAAACATTACTCTAAGGTACCAATAAACAAATATTGTAAGTGATGTGAAATGCTACCATGTGTAAGGCGCTGAGCTAGATAGACAGGGTAAAAGACAATAAACTAGTTGAAGAAGTTTCATTCCCAGGCCATGCAGTTCTTCCTTTAGTTCTTCTAGGGTCCCCCTCTATCTGGTTCCCTTCCTTATTTTTATTTCCATTTTTAGCCAGAGATGCTATTTACTGAGGAAGCATCCATCATTTAATTCTTCTCTTTAAACCTATCCCTCAGTTCCTGGTCAAAACTGCCATTCTCACAAATGGCTTGTCTTCTAATATCTTTCACTAATTCTTCTTACTCACTAGGATCTCCCTGCTCTTTAGCTATCTATATCCTTTCCTTCAGTGGCTAATCTCGCAAACTAATCTAGTTTCTTTTTTAAAAAAATTCTCTCTCTCTTTTTGTCATTATTGGGTCCCAGGACATATATTTAAATAATTCTCTTTTAGTACAGGCATTAATATATCTAAAACTAATTTATTTTATAATTTTTCCATGCCAAATTATACAGAATTACATTTAAATACTCACACATTTTGGGGACAATGATTTTTGCTATGACCTATCCCAAAAGGTTTAGACTCTAAATAATTTGCCATTTTATAACCTAGAGACCAATTTCTCTTGTTAGAATGGAGACTATTAAGGGGCAGCTAGGTGGCTCAGTGGATGGAGAGCCAGGCCCAGAGACAGGAGCTCTTGGGTTCATATCTGGCCCCAGACACTTTCTATAGCCACTTAACCCCCATTGTCTAGCCCTTACCACTCTTTTACCTTGGAACCAAAACACAGTATTAATTCTAATATGGAAGGTAAGGTGTTAAATAAAAAATAAGAATTACATGATTTAATTGATCCTTTCTTAGTAGCTATAGTATTATGCTCACAATAGGTGAGTGATAAATGCTAATTTATAAATAAATTTCATGGAATTTTAGAATTTAGCATAGAAAGTACATTAGTATCATCTTGTCTAACTCCTTTAGTTTCAGCAACAATGATGGCCAAGGGGCTGGAAAACAAGACTTTTGAAGGTTAGTTAAATATTTGGGCTATTCTAGCTAAAGAAGGCTGCTAAGCAACTTAATTTTTTTTTTCCGAGTACTCTTGCTTAAGGAATAAAAGCTAGTTATTGTAATCATCTAATGGAAACAAAACAAATGAAAATGGACAAGTGAGTGAATAAATAAATAACTGAAGATGTTTGTAGTCAAGTTCAGTTCTTAAACTGTAGATAAAGACATTAAAATAAGTTGTGCTGGTACAGTAATGACAAAAAAAAAAACAAATATAGTGTTGTCAAAGGATTTTTTTTAAATGTGTCTGTGGCTGACTGGGCATTGGGGCAGTTACATGGTTCAGTGGATAAAGCCAGACCTAAAGATGGGAGATCCTGGATTCAGATTTGACCTTAGATACTTCCTAGTTATGTGACCCTGGGCAAGTTACTTAATTCCAATGCTTAGCCCTTACCACTCTTCTGTGTTAAAAGGTTCTAAGACAGAAGGTAAGGACTAAGAGACAGACAGACAGAGAATTCACAGATCTTTAAAGGAATTCAGAGAGGAAGTAGTAAAAAACAGCTACTGTCACTACTCAAATAACAATGAGCCAAGAATCATAAATTCTCTTATTCTACTATTGAATTTTCCTGGGAAAGAAATTTTGCTTCCTTCTTTTGAAATACTGAAAGGCATCACAAATATGAGGAACAGGTCCTGACAAGATGGTGGACTCCTCTCGTAAAGCCATATAATGTAGTAAAAAGAAAAGGGAAAAATAATTGAGTTAAGTTTCATGTTCCTAACTTGTTACTTTTCCCTCTGCCCTCTCCTCAACAGGACATGAGGAAGAACACATGATATGTTAGCCCTTTAAGAGGCTAACAGGTGAAATTGTTTTACTTTGATTGGTTTAAACCCATGTGAATGATTGGAGTTTTTAAATTGCATTCCAATCACCTGGTTCTCCTGACTAGATTATAATGCTTAGTAACCGTCTGAACGAGGGGCAGGACTGATTCATATTAGGGTCTAGGATAAAAGGGAGCCAGCCTGCTCCCATTCCTTGTATTTGCTTGCTATAACATGGGCTCATGAGTCCTCATTCTCATAAGGATTAAATAAAAGTCTTTGCCACATTAATGCTGTGTCTGAGATTCTTTTGAGTAGGTTGATGTTCCTCTCAACAAATAAAAGGCACTATATTATTTGGAGGAGGATTTGTTTTTTTTTTTTAGAACTGAGGTTCAGTAAGTCACATTTTAGTCAGCACTGCCAACAAAGCTGAAAACTTCTCACTTTGTTACTCGGGAACCATAAAAGCTAGAACACGAGTCCACTATGATTGTCTTTTTGGCCACCATGGAGTTGATGAAAAGGAGTGTGGCACTGTGCACTCAGAAGATTCCCATCAAGGAAATTTTGAAAGATATATGAACTAATGCAAAACCAAGTGGTCAGAACAAGGAGAACTGTTTACCCAAGGTCCCATCCATCACCTCAATAATACTCTCTGGAAAGCTAAAGGCACTTTGTGGAACTACTAAACAGATATTTTATCCTCCTCTCTGATAATGTGCTCTTTGTACAAAGCCCAAAGTCTCCCAGCAAGTTAAGACTTGACTTGGGCTTTCTTTGTCCTTTCAGTTGCTGAATTGTTTTTAAATCCTTACCTTCTACCTTAGAATCAATCAGTTCCAAGGCAGAAATGTGGTAAGGGCTAGATAGACAAATGGAGTTAAGTGACTTGTTGGGGGTCCCACAGCTAGGAAGTGTTTGAAGGCAGATTTGAACTCAGGACCTTCTGTCTCCTGGTCTGGCTTTCTCTACATTGAGTTACCTGGCTGCCCTTCAACTACTAACTCTTGAAAATAGTCATCTTCTCCTCTGAAAAAATAGTGTCATTATACAGATCACTCCCTCCTGGCCAGCTGACACCAATTCAGAAACTCTCAATCTCTGGAATTACAATCCCTGGTTACTGCTAGGGCTAAAAATCCCCAGTTCTCAGTATCACTGTTCAGTGACCTAGGCTCAGGGGAAAATGCACAAAACAGAAGAAGCAGCCAGGCACTCAAGGTCCAATCTCAGGTTCACTTAGGTTAAACATGTATTCTCACTGCCAACAACTTGTAGCCACCATACCCACTAAGGATGGATGTGTGAGATAGCTCCTCCTCTCCCCCTTTGCTGGAAACCCAAAGTAGGGCTGTCAGAGTCCAAATTTAAACACCTAAAGATGAAAAGATAGAGAGGTGGAATCCTTTTTTCCTTTTACATTTTACTTAAGAGGGTAGCTTTTTTGTTTCATTCATGGACTATCTTCAACCATACCCAAAAAGCAAGGTAAGAAACCACAGAGGAGGGATGGCTCTGCCATCACTGGTAACACTACTACTGGACACATTTACTGATAGATGCCACAATGCATGCTCAGCTCCATGGGAAGTGCTTCTGCCCTACCCCACTATTCTCCTTAGCAAGTTCTGCCATTTTTGCTTCCTTGGGCCATCTTGTGTGGTTGCCTTGGGGGGTCAACTTGTTTTTGAAAGGTTTTGATTTTCATCTGGAATCATATAATTTCAGAGCCAGTAAAATCCTTGGGTATAAATCCAAGACTAAAAAAATCATCTAGTCCAGTGATGGGCAAACTTTTTAAAGAGGGGGCCAAAGGAAAGGAAATGCTCATCTGTCAGCCTATTTCTAAGGCAACTCTTTCAAAGTTTCATTGTATTGTATCCTACTCATTGTATTCATCAGATTAGAAATAATGTTGCAGGGCCAGATAGAACATTTCAGGGGGCCCGTATCTGGCCCGAAGGCCATAGTTTGCCCAACAATGATCTAGGCATTTTCATAAGAGGAAACTGAGACCCAGAGAAGTGAAGTGTCATTCAAGGTCATGTGAGTTATTAGAGGAATCTGGGGGCAGCTAGGTGGCACAATGGATATTGCACTGGAATCAAGAAGACTCTAAATTCCTATCTTATCTCAGACACTAATTATCTGTGTAATTCTGGATAAGTCACTTAACTCCATTTGCCTCAGTTTCTTCATCTGTCAAATGAACCAGGGAAGGAAATGGCAAATCACCCCAGTATCCTTGCCAAGAAAACCCAAATGGGAGGGGGTGGCTGGATAGCTCAGTGAATTGAGAGTCAGGCCTAGAGACAGGAGGTCCTGGGTTCAAATCCGGCCTCAGACACTTCCCAGCTGTGTGACCCTGGGCAAGTCACTTGACCCCCATTGCCCACCCTTACCACTCTTCCACCAAGGAGCCAATACACAGAAGTTAAGGGTTTAAAAAAAAAAAGAAAACCCAAATGGGGTCACAAAAGGTCAGATAAGACTGAAATGACTAACAACAGAAGAACTGGAATCAGAATTCAGAAGCAGAGGTCAACCACTTCTCTCCAGGTTTTTTTTTCATCTTATGAAACAACATTCTTCTTCTTCTCCTTCTCCTTCTCCTTCTCCTTCTCCTTCTCCTTCTTCTCCTTCTCCTTCTCCTTCTCCTTCTCCTTCTTCTCCTTCTCCTTCTCCTTCTCCTTCTCCTTCTCCTTCTCCTCCTTCTCCTTCTCCTTCTCCTTCTCCTTCTTCTTCTTTTTCTCCTTCTTCTTCTTCTTCTTCACATGTATACCATATCTATAAAAGATGCATTTCAAAAGCAGGAAGGCTTGGGTTCAAGTTTTGCCTCTGACACATAATGGCTAAACAGCTCAGGGAAAGTCACTGAACTTTTTCAATGCTCTCCATTAGGGCTGTCACTCTCAAATTGAAACAGGGCTATTAACCCTACATAAGGATCCCTGTGGACACATTAACTTAGAAAACCACATAGTAGCATTATCTACGTCCTATTTTATTTATTTTTATTTATTTTGTTAAATATTTCTTAATTATATTTTAATCTGCCAATAACAGGACTCTGCTGCTCTAGGCATTTCTCAGACTCTAAATTCCTTAGGGAAGATGTTGGCCTTTTTGGGTAGAGAGTTTCCTCACCAAGGATCTCCCTATGGAAATGAAAGCACAATCCCAGTCTTTATCCCTATCCCACTGCTGTTGCTACCCAAGGCTATTCAAAGTTTTTACTTTAATGCTGAGACTATAGGAAAGGAGAAAAAAAAAGAACTAAATAGTCAATCTGCAAATATTGTATAAGGTCTTGTCATATGCAAGTGAAGTATTGTGGGATATAGTAAGTAGCTTAAAAATGGGCCCCTGCTGAGAAGCTAGGTGTTCCAGTGGATAGAACTGGGAAGTCTTGGGCTCAAATCTGGCCTCAGATACTTCCTAGCTGTGTGACCCTGAGCAATTCATTTAATCCCAGTTGCCTAGCCCTTACCACTCTTCTGGGTTAGAACCAATACAGAAAGTGTTTAAAAAAAGGAGCTCCCTGACCTCAAGAATTTGATAGTTTATTTGGAAAACGACAGTACATTTGGGGGAAGAAAAGTTATTTAGAAATTGAAAGAGACTTTGAAGATCACTGAGTTCAACTTCCCTTGACCATGTAATGACTAAATATCAACCAAAGGCAGCAAAACAAGGAATGTCACAAGAAAGTATTTGATTAATTGCCAGTTGAGTGGTCTGGACTGGGATGGCCAACCCTCGAGGGCATAAGCCTGCTTACAACCCTCCAAGGAATAGTACAGCAATCCTTTGTTCCCCTGAAAATGTAATCTGCTTAACAAGTCTGTGTGAAAAGAAACCAAGACTCAGATTGTAGTAGTGCAGTTATAAACTTGAACAGCTTGAGCACACTAGGATAGGCTGTAAGGGCTTGGAGTTCAGAGAAGGGAAAAAAATAACGTGGGGCCTTCTTTGTCTGGAAAGCCTTTGAGTTAGGAGTGGAGCCAGGCATAGGAAATTGAAGCCCAGAGAAAAACCAAGAATCAAACCAATCTGGAGAAACCTGGAAACTCTCCACCAGTCAGAAGCTCGTTTTAATTCTTCCTTATGGAGTCTCTCAGTCAACTTCTATTTACATGTAGTCTCTGAAAAGTATATTGGATGACTATGTTGTCCTGGGTGCCGCATTTAAAAAAAAATAAATCCCTCTCTGCGAGGGATCACCAGCTTGGGTTTTACAGGCATATGAGGGGAGTGTGGTTTTCAAAAGACACTGTGTGTGCCATTTGAATCCTTGAATTCTGACTGCCCATCAGAAACAGGGTATGACATCTCGGAATGTCCTTAAAGCTCTTCCTTTTGTTCCCCTAATTTAATTTGCCACATAGATGCTCCTGGAAAAAGGGGTTCCAAGTTGCTGACTCCACATTTCCTGCAAAAAAAATCAACACTTCTCCTTTAAACATCTCTCAAAGAAATTACAGCTGGTAGTCTGCTGCTGGCTCCCCCAAATTCTACCTCTGTCAAAATTCTGCCATGGCAGGTGTGAGGAAGAATGGATGCAGAACTTTGGTGAATACCACATCTGTTTTTTGAAAAGGGAAACAGAAGAGGCACAGAAGCGGCACAGAAGGAAGTAAAAGAGATAATTGCTGGCTTGAACTACAATACATTTTACTTGTGGGCAAGGGGCCAGCTTACACCAGGCAGAATATGCAGGCCTATCTTATTGGAATTCAGGGGTGGGCCTCCATTCTTGTCCGGAGACAGCTGTAAACCAGCCGCCCATAGCATCGCAATCAGGCACCGAGTTTTGTCAAGGAATGCTGATATGTACAGAAGCAGCTTTGCCTGCTTCAACTGCACCCCTGCCTAGCAAAATGACAGTCAATCTCTGATTCCAGATGACAAGAACTGGATAAAAACTTAAAACAAATGGTGACCTTTCAAAAGATTAATTTGTTTACCAACAAAAATGTTCCCTCTTTGTCATCCGAGATGGGGGTGACCTTCACATTCCCATATCTGGGCTGAAAGGATGCTGACTATAGTCATCTGTTAACTTAACTCCGTTCTCAGCAATTATTCCCTTTTTTATTTTTAGTGACAAGAAGGCTTTATTAATTCACTGTTCTTCTTGTTATGGTTTATAAATGCAACAAGCTCATTCTGAATTACTGCAGTGTAACATCAATTTGTTTAAATCTAATTCTGCTACCGTTGCCAAATTATGTTGTGACTGTAATTGTGGCCATATGCATGGGCTTAAAACACAATCATGTTTTGAAACGCCCCCATTCCTTCCCCACCCCCTCTCCCCACTGTCCCCACTCTCTTACTTCTGGTGCTTCTTATAATCATTTGAAATTAACACAATTGCTTGCTTTACGTGACTTGATCATTTCAGAAATGAATGTGCTCTTCCTGATGGAGTGAGAGATTAGTAGACACCCCCCCCAAGTGAACCAGTAAAGAATGAAGCCATGATTTGTGGGATGTAGTTGCCACCCAACTAAGTTAGTGAAAAACACTGCATAACATATGACTCATAAAAACTAGAAATCATAATAGTATTAAATTTAACCTCATGAATAAGTAAAAGATTCTAAGTTTACATTGCATTATATATTTATTTATTTGGAAAGTGGGACCAAAGGACTGGCATAATTCTACAGCAACTCACATCTTGCCAAAAAGAAAAATGCCTTTATGATTCTTTTCTAGGTCATAACAGTTATAATCAGAGTTATTTGTGCTGCAATTCAAAACAATGTTTTTTTCTGCTGTTTTTCTATGCATTCATAATATTTCTTTTAAAATTCATGTTAACGGATACATGTTTCAAGTCTTTTAAGAAACCTTTCTGTTTCTGGTGATAAATCGAAGTCAAATTTTCTGCAGAGCTTTATTACTCGTCTCCTATAACATCTAAGTTTGGAGCTACACTTGGTGGGTGAGGGGGAATGAAAAGTATCAGTCCTCCTTGTCCTCACGCCACTTCACCCAACACCTAAGCAAAGTCACATATCTTAGAGTGAGTGGTCTTTACTTATTTATTTAAAATGATAAGATTGGCTTGAAATCCTGCACAACCCCACTTAGTCTAGACACTTTGCTGATTATATATGTGTGTGTGAGTTCACAGCAAATTCTGAAGGCAATTTTACCTTATGTCTAGAATTGTACAGTTTGAATGTGTCTGTTACTCATTATCTGCACAAAAATCCCTGATAATATTTAAAGATCACATCAGATAATCTTCCACAGGAATTTAAGGCGCTCCCAAATGTATAATGTGTCACTGCATTCTTGGGGACTAGATAGAGAAATGCATGAACTCTAATGTTCACTAATTTTCTCTGTCAGAAATATCTGAGATAAGATTATGCTTTCTAAGCCCTGTGAGTTTCACTTGGAATGGCTAAGCACATAGCCTTCTACAGCCAGATGAGATTCCACCTTTGAAAATTTTAGAATAGTTCTAAAAAGCCATTAGCCACAATACTGTTGTTTTTTTCCCCCAATTAACTAGATATCACAGTGTTAGATAAATTGCCTCTTGGTCTGGGCAACTGCTTTCAAAAAGCATTTTTATACATGGTAACTTACAACTGTTTCATTCACAGATGCCGTTTATGTTGTTTAAAACCAAATACTCAAAAATTCTCTTTCAGTACAGAGCTTTCTGTACAATTTATCTGTTAATAGAAACACAACATGGAAACTTTCTTTAAAAAATAGTACTACTGAATGACTGGGTCAATATAAAGTTACAGAATCAACCATTTAGAATGAAATTATTCCTCAGCTTATTAATAAACTAGTTAATTCAGGCGAATAATCCAGGAGACAGTCATATACACATACCCTAAAGGTGCTCTCACTTGGATTTCATGGGTCAAAGTCTATGTACAATGAGAAAAAGCTTTATCAAAGTGAATGAGGGCTTGATACCTCAATGTGTTTATATATTCTATTAGTAATTATTCATTAGCAGTAGCACCAATGGAAAAGACTCTCCAGAGTCATTTGTAATTGAGACTTTTAAAGATTCTCCAAATACACATATGCAATATCTGGGGCATCTATTTACTTTGGAAACTGTAATGAAGAAACTGACTAAGATTCTGGCTTACAATTCTGGATGCAAAATCAGTTTCCAAACTCCCCTGCTGCCTATTCATCTAGTGTTATGAAACCAAAACAAAAATGTTTTGAGGAATACGAGTCTTGAAATTTCATTACTCAGGGGCTGCTAAGTGGTTCCAAAAGAGGGCCAGGCCTGGAGATGGGACATCCTACATTCAAAATTGGCCTCAGACACTTTCTAGCTGTGTGGCCCTGAACAAGTCACTTAACCCCCATTGCATGGCCCTTACCATTCTTTTGCCTTGGAAACAATATATGGTATTGATTCTAAGATAGCAGGTAAGGGTTTTTATTTGAAAAAAGTTTTTTCATTACTCAACTAGATGAAATTTGAATGTGAATTGTGATTGCCTTAGGTCAGTAATAAATTCCTTGCACCCAGCTAGTGAAGTAATACTAACAATAAAGACAGATAGACAGATGGGCACAGAGACATAGAAGGAAAGGAGAGAAGAGAAGGGGGAAAGAGGGAGAAAAGAGAGAGACGAATGAGGCAGAGGGGGGGAGATAATTTGTAAAGGTTTTAGGCTCAGGAACAGCATTTATTGGGAGAAAAAAATGTCTATATATCTTGACTTTCAAAGGTTAGATTTCTGTGACTGGCTGTTTGAGAAGAAAATGGCATATTTATTCAAAATGTAGGCCTAAAATAATAGATTTTAAAGCTACATGATAGAAAAGGTTGAATTAAAAATTCAAAAGAATAATCTTAAAAGATGCTTTTGCTGGTAGGAAATTTTCTTTAATGCAAAACAAAATACTGTTTTCTATTTAGAAGAAAAAAGGAATATGAATTACCTTCATTAATATATACAATTGAATACTTGATAGAAATTGGAGACAGAAAAATGTAGAAATATCATGTGACTCAATAATTTTTTAAATAATCATGCCAATCAGCTTATTTAGAAAGGTTATAAAAATTAAATCATTTAATGATTATTGCAGATCCCAATAATAATTGGACATTTTCCTTATGTCTTTCTATGTGCAACAACATCATTGACATCTCTTCATTTTTGTCCCCAAAAGTACAGTTGCCTTTTTGAAAAGGTGAATAAACAATTCAAAGAGCAAGTCATTTCTAAATCATATCTCTTCACTGGCAAAAGCCAAGAAAGAATCTAAACAAATTTCTTTGCTTATATTCCTCTGCTTGGAATTCTTATTAATAATATCTACTTAAAACATAAAAGATTAGTTCTTCACATCTATCTGTAATGAGATTTTGGAGTTTATTAATGTATATGTTTGCATTATTATATCTCATTTTATGCAATTATTTTTACTTTATTTTTCTAGACTCAAACATGTCACTGAAATAACATACTTAAGATTTTCTATTAATTCTCATAGTTGTTAAATTGTATCTTCTTTCCTCTGGTATTATAGTATGCATCTCAAAATAACTATACTATTTAGAAATGTTAATAAACAATATAAAACTAAATTATCTGCAAATATAATAATCTTGTATTTTTGTTCAACCAATTTTAACAAACAAAATAAAAACATCTCAATAATTAGAGAGATGAGAAATTAAAAAGAAAAAGGATCAAAATCTTTTTTTAAAAGAAGGCACATTACTTCTGTTATCAGTAATTTACTTTTTTTCATTTTAAAAGGAAAATAATAAGAGGTCATTAAAACAACTCATTACTTACATGTGTTGGTTTTCTCTTATTAATAAATGGCAAAGTGATTCCATAGGCCTTATTTAAAGCAGCTCTGTGGCCAGCATGTTCAGGATCATGCATGACTTTAAAATGCAGCCCTGCCTTTATCTGAAACAAAGAAACAATGAAACTTTTATGTCATAATTCCATTTTCAAATTATATTTTTGCAAGAATTAAGCTGCTCGCCAATACTAAGCATCCTCCAAAGTAAGGTAAAGTCCTTTAAAAACTAATTTTTAATGTTATGCTTGAAGGAAATAGGATTTTAGCTTGATCTTTTATTTAAGCTTCTTATTAGTACGCTTTATTCACAGAAAAGAAACCTTTTTTTCCAAACCTTCCTTTATGTTTCTTTCTATATAAACACAGAGCTCTCACACATCATTTTTATTATCAAGAATAATGTGAGAAACCATTGAGCAGGAGGAGGAGACAAGAAATCCCAGTCTGGATTTATTTTGAGATTTCCAGGTCAGAGTTTGCCATTGAAACCTATACTACATATAGACAGGTAGAGGGCTCTCTTGGTCTGTTAATGCAGCCACTTTCCTCTTGGGACAGTTATAGGTAAAACCTAGTTTGGACTTGGAAAATTCATCCAAACTGATTCTGCTTCTTCTTTTAAAGTCGTTGCCCGATGTCAAGCAACTCAAAGACATACTCATAGCAGATGCTTTTGTTTTTAAAGGATAAACTCTTATCTGTCATTCAAAACTATTCAATATGGTAACTTTTAGAAAGCATGAAAATAAAGGGAAGCTTTGTCGTATAGCAGCAAAGCCCTGAATTGAAGGTTAGGATACTTTGATTTTAATTCAGACTGTGCCACTAGACAAGTATGTAACAATGAGCAAATCGCACCCCTATTAGGATCCCTTTTGGGGTCATTGGACTGGGTCGTTTCCAAGGTCTTTTCCAGCTCTGAAGTTCCAGATTTTAGTTTAAACTAAATAGCAAGACTGGCTTCTGAGGTGTCTCTACTATCTCCAGAAAGCATGGGATTTTTAATCTTGGTGATTTTGCTTGAAATCTTAAAATTTGGATGGGGGGTGGCGGGGGAGAGGTAGGAAGAAATCTATATAATTAATTACTGCTCTTGGTTATGGGGTTGATCTGAGATGATTGTTGAAAGGGATTTAAAAAAAAAAAACAACCAAAAAACTCACAGATAATTTCATGATCCAGTTATTTCTTTGATATATAAATGACTTATATCTACAAAGGCAAAGTGAAGGAAAGGATGGTCAATTATCTGAAGAACTCATGCTATATAGACAAGCAATTTAGCTACCTCCAATCCTCTTTTTCTTTTCCCAACAGTAATTTGTTTTCATCAGATTTCCAGATAATTATCTCAAGTTTCCATTTTACTCTGCTTTCGTAGGAACTCAGGATTGCAGATGAATAACAGCTCGTTTCCTTTGCTTGAGGCACATACAGTAATCCGAATATATACCAGTGTCATACTTAATTCTAATGCTTTTGCTTCTTTGTATTAAGTCAGACACATGGCATTATTTCACAGTATTTTCATGGAAGTCTAGTGCCTTTTTATTGAAATAAATACCTCAGCATATTTTTTTCCTTCTTAATTACACTTTTAAAATAATTTCCACACTATCAAGGATTGGGAAATTGCTAATATATATAATATTGACTGAATGTAGTTACTGTAATTAGGATGCTCTTAAAATGTGGGTCCTGGATACAATTGATGGTAATGGCTTCATCTATCATGTCTAAGCTTTGTTAGAAACTTTTTAATTCCAGGATCATTGGCTCAATGGAGTGTGTCAGGTTCCTGAGCTTTGCCATGCTCCATCAGTTTAGTGTGGCTATAGGACTGTTGTAGCAAGGAAACGATCAAATACATAATCATTATCAAAACTGGAATTAAAACAGTTGTTTTCTGCCCCCTTTTTACAGCTGCATAGCATCAGCCACTGTTGTTCTTCAAATGAAAATCAATGTACAACCAGAAAACTAAGCAGAAATGAAATGCTATAATTCCAGCTAGTTAACTGTGAGTTTTTAGAGCAATGCTTTTAGAAATTAATACCCAAACATTCATTCTCTTTTGGCACCAAAACTTATGTTCAGGAAAAGAATGACATTCTTCTGATGCTTTGATTTAATTTCTCTGAAGGAAAACATCAAATTCAAGTTAAAGAGAATCTTAAATTAAAAAAAAAGATGACTACATCAGATAATTTTGCTAGAAAATGGATTTGAACTCTGAATTTCCTCCTCACATATGGAGAAATACTATGAGCTTACATTGAATTGGTAGGCTTCAAAATAAGGTTTTATAGTAATAGCAATTATGGATAAAAAATAATCATTCCATTAAATAAAGACACACTTTGGAGGAGGATCTTTTAAAAAATAAACAGTAAGATAAATCTTAGGAATCATTTTGGGAAAGGAACAGAGAAGTTTCAGATTGATCAACAAAAGATGGCTATTTATTCAATCTATTGTAAGTCACTAAACAATCTAAACTTTATATTCTCTCCTTTTGATAGTAATTACAAGCAGATATATCAAATGTGACTCTCATTTAGACTTTGGTTTGTAAGAACAAAAGTTATTATCAAAGCCAATTACTGTTTTACCTACATGGCTGCACAGAAGCGGAGAGTTCAATTTTCATCTCATCAGTGATTTTGTGGTATTTATTTTATTACTATACCATGCAGCTATATAAGAAACGAATAGCGTATGCTATTAAACAAGGGTTTCAGTATAAGATGCTAAGGTTTCTTTGAAAAGAAATTCTGAATTAAAAACACTAGGCAGCTTCTAATGCCAACTCCCCAGACATAAGGAGGCTATAAAATGATACATATCTGAGCATCGGATTCCACATTGAGTAATCAAAATGGAAAAGCTTCACAAACAAAGTTGAGAAAGGCCACTTACCAACTTGCAGCATAATCAGCAGAATATACTCTCAACAACATTTTTTCAAGTAAAGCTTTTTGAGTGGATAATGCTTAATGTGGTATTATCATGGGTTAATGTTATTTGCTGTTTAATTTTATAATCAAGGGGTGGGGGAAACAATCTAAACATTCACTGAGAGTAAAATAGCCCCAGCCATTTGATTAGATCTAAAACGTGGTATAGTCTCAAGAACTCTTGATTTGGAGTCAGATGATCTAAGTTCAAGTCCCAGTTAAACTACTCCCTTATATGTGTTGCTGAGCAAATTAGAGTTTTCAGAGCTAATAAACAGGAGTGGGATTGGGACTTTGTACAAGTCTTATTTGTAGGAAATCAGAATTAGAAGGGATCTCAGAGATTGTCTAGTCCAACTCGGTTATCTAATACTTAACCTCTCTGACTCTCAATTTTCTCTTCTGTAAAATGGGGTTTCATGAGTCTTGGTAGAGAACAACTAGACCAGACCAAGGTGATCTATACTAAAGGCTCCACCATAATCATGAAAGTATTAAAGACTATTTCACAAGCTATCTCCCAGAAGACAAGAACCATAAGAATGGATTAGATGGCAATCAAGGAGATACCGATAACTACCCTATTTCCTATTATTAGTAAATCTTTATAAGAATGAACTACACATAGGATATACCTGAGTCTGAGAAGAGAACAGGCAAATTTGAATAAATATTCTCTACCACACGTTTGCAGGCACACAGTTGGCTGGAATGTATTCAGAATGCAAGCTGTTCCTGTGCTTACCTAGTTGGATCCCCCAATTATAAATGGCTTCTTCACTCTCAGTAATCTCTGAGAGCAATTGCTGCTTTCTTGAAAGACATCAAAATTAAAATCAATCAACCACAGTTGTCCAGACTTTATCTTAATGCCTTAAGCCCCTCATGTCCAAAAAAACGCCATCCATGCCTGAAGCTCATTTCAATAGGTGTGCTGAGAAAACTGGATTTTTTTTTAAATTTAAGGCGAACATTTATTAAAAACTCAAACATAAATGACATTATTTTTGTTTATCAAGCAACAAAATTAAGACAAATTGTCATTTCAATGGTAACTAAATTTTACTTTTAAATTGGTTAAAAATATCCAAATTCTTTTGATATTAGGATATGTTTGAGAATACTGCGAATATTCTGTGTACGTGTACCTATCACCCCATCCCAGATATCTTAATTCACTTCATGTTGAAACTTCTCCAGTCTGTTAAACCATTTAAAGGGTCTCTGGCCACAATCGTTCTGTTAAACTTTGCAGCTGTGTTGCCATCTATTATAAAAAATCTGCGTATCAAAGGCTAGATGGGTTATCCATACAGCTATACAGTGGAGTGCTGCCCACTGCTCACTGAAGGGTTGGGGCTCTAGGGATTTTTATCTAGCATTTTTATACTCACTATTGGACAGTTTTAAGATTTTTTGATGCTAACTTCCAGTGCCAAGTTCTCCTGATTTGTGAGAGTTCAGGCTTCTCCTGAATAAAAATAAGAATTCAAAAGTGTTCTGGAGGGGGCAGCTGGGTAGCTCAGTGGAATGAGAGCCAGGCCTAGAGACAGGAGGTCCTAGGTTCAAACCCGGCCTCAGCCACTTCCCAGCTGTGTGACCCTGGGCAAGTCACTTGACCCCCATTGCCCACCCTTACCAATCTTCCACCTATGAGACAATACACCGAAGTAAAAGGGTGTAAAAAAAAAAAAAGTGTTCTGGAACCCGATTGTGCAAATAGTTTGTCTCAGCCCTAAGTGGAGAGTTGTTCTCCCCAAAGTGTATGGCCATGCACACCTATCAATTTGTTGATAACACGAAGGCCTTATTTTGGTAAAACATGTTGTAGCCATTTAGGAGTCTCTCATGAAGGGGTGGTTAAGATCATGTAAGATTCCCTGATTAATGTGAGTATAGAAATAATTCTTTTCAATAATCCTTTGCTTATTGACATTAATCGAAGTATAATACCAAAAAAGTGTGAGAAGCAAAGGCATCTACCACTCTCACCGAGGTAAACATGTTGTGTATTAGTGTGGTTCAAATACAAGAGGGATTCCCGATCAATGGTAAGGTCTTCCAGGTATTACAGTTCCTAGATGATATACTAATTGCAATGAGATCTGAAATATTCTAGGGGACGCTTAATAAAATTATCCTGAGAATTCATTAAAAAAAAATTAAATTGAAGAAAAAGATTTAATATCCAAGCTTGATAATGACATAGGAAAGCTATTTCATTGAGTTTGTACTTCAGCATATCAATATATGTATACATATATGTAATGTGTGTTTGCACACACAAATATACATACATACATATTTGTATGTGACTTTGTATATTTTATTCCTAAATCATCTCCTTAGAAGCTATCATGATGCCTGAACCAGAAACCAAAACCTACAGTATTTAATCCTTTTATCCCTGGAATTCTTCCTCTGGGGCCCTGCTGTTCTAATTCTTTTTTGCCACCATCAACCCCTACCTTCCAAGCCTTACTTCAGCCAGCTTCACTTTACTCCCTAACTATTTGCTCACTATTCTACTTCCCCTGCCCCCTAATGCTTTCCAGCTCTAGAATCACAATGAAGCCAATTCTGCCACTGCTCTCAAAATGAGGTTTGAGTGTCACCCATACCTCACCACTATCCCCCTCCCTGCTCCTTGTAGTAGAGACTTCTACTTGAGCAATCCAATTATGTAAGATAATTTCCCCATTCTTCTTCTGACCCTCTCCTCTCAGTGTATTCTTGTTTTAAGTGACTTTTTTTTTCAACTTAAAGATATTTTGGAGGCATTCTTTTCTGGATTTATGTCTTAAGCTCTATATGGTGGGATTCTTTGTTTGCTCATTCTTCCAGCTTACTTCTTGACTTTGGACTTTGTGTTCTATGAATTTCTGGGATAAATATCTAGGCTGAACTTCTGTCTTCTTCATCCCTCTACTGCTCTGTTGGGGGTATTAAGCACTGTGTTATTCCAGAATCCCAAGACAGCTCAGAGTAGAGACCTGCAAGTTTTCAATGCTCCCAAAGTTATGTGACCTGGTGCAAAGTCTGGTCATTGCCTTCATAGGTGTGAGTCTTCCTGCCCCTCTGCATAGCAGCCCAATGAAAATGCTTCCTCCCTCCCCTGAGCAGAGCACTTGGACTATTCCCTTTCTCCCTCCCCTATCTGGGGTAAGGTGGTAGAGAAGAGGGGGTGTGGCACTTGGTCTGGGGGTGGGGGAAGGGAAGGACAGTACAAAGTCTGGGGGTGGGGAGGGGGCAGGGCACAGCACTCCTTCACTCCCTTCACTTTCCCCCTAAAATATAAGGTCCTAGAGGGCTAGGGCTGCCTTTGATTTTGCATTTGTATCCACAGTGTTTAAAACTCATGGCATATAGTAAGCACTTAATAAAATACTTTTCATTCATTCATTAGTTCAAAGCTAAGAGAGACAGTCCTGATGGACAATTAAGTTGGACCTACAATTAAAATAAGATGAAGAGGATAGAATGGTTTGTATTTGGGAATAATGTACAATGCTTTTAATAACAACAAGCTGTTCCATACAAAACCCATGTTTGTTTTCTCTAAACACAAATGCCTTCTTGTTGATGCTGTTTGGCTTTGAAACTTAAAACACCATAGTCTTCAAAGAATCAAAATTGGCAATAACTCAAAAATCAATTAAAAGATGCATGTTCATTGGGTGCAAATGGGCCAAAACATATTTACAATGAGAGAACTCATGTAATAAGTAGTGTAAATGATATTATTTTGGAAGTGGAGGGCATTAGGTGAGAAAAGCAGGTAGAGTGAAGGTTACCAAATGGACAGCCTGAGGCCTGCAACGGCACTCACAAAATGTAAAAAGACCTAGGGGAAGGCCTCATATCATGTTAGGTAGACCCTTTCTTAAATATAGATGGAAGAACATGGGCAGGGTGAGAAGTGAATAACTAAGAACTGACTTGATGGAATTAATACCCACATTCATGAAATTAAATATAATGAAATATTGAAGTGTAAGTATAACAGGCATGGCTGAGGTAGGAAAGGGCTACATTTCCCAGGATGCCTCAGTCCCATTTTTAAATGTTTTTAGAGGAGAGGAAAAAATTCCTTTTCCAATAAGGTCAAATGCCTAAGATACAGTTATTGATTGTAGAGAGAAGATGTCTGTGAAGAAAGAAGATTAATAGAAGCCTGTGTTTAAGTCATAATCACACAGAGCAGAGATTAGTAGCTGACTCAAGCCAGAAGAGGAGCTGTATAGAGACAGTGTGACCAGGAGTCACACAGGGAGAGAATGGTTGCAACATGAGCTGCAACTAGACATTGATTCAACTCTCCATTGAAATCTTTGGTCATGAGGCCCTTCTCCAAGACCCCACTAGATTTTGAGAGAAGCTCTGTGTGTGCCTGAACTGTGCCCAATCTGCTCTATACTCTTTTGAACTAAAAATCAATTCTTTAAGAAACTCTCAGTATAAAAATCATCACCTCTTACTCACTCTTATCCTGATTAGAAAGTTGAGAACTTTTAAAGTTAACTTACTCTAAGTATTCAGTTACTCACCATGTTAACAGTCCCAAGAAGGAAGAATATTGAAACTATAAAATATTTAAACAGAATAGAATTTAATTAAACAAATATTTATTATGTCCTGACTATGCCACAATCACCATGTTAAGTGCTGAGATTAAAAAGACAGAAACAAATAGATGTTACTTTATTTCTTCATTTATAAAATGAGGGAGTTGAACTGGATGACCTGCAAGGTCACCTCCAGATCTAAATCCATGATATTATGATTCTTAAGGATCTCAGTCTACCTATATTAATGAAAGTAAATAAGAACTATGTATACAGTAATTTGAGGGAAGGAATAACAACTACAGGGGATAAACAAAGAATAATGTAGGAGACTGAGTTTAAGCTGAGACTTGAAGGGCATGTGGCATGCCAAGAGGAAGAAGTGAAGTTGGAGACCATTCTAGGCATGGGGGACAGCCTAATTAAATGGCATGGAGTGGGAAATGGAAAATTCATCTCACAGGGCCTCATTTGCAATATACCTGTAGTGTAACTCAATTGATTAACTATGTTAGTGAGAATGAAGGTTACAAAATGAACAGCCTTAGTCCTGCTTTAGTACCCACAAAACATAAAAAGACCTAGGGGGAGGCCTCTTATCATGTTAGGTAGATCCTTTCTGGAGTACAGATGGAAGAACATGGACAGGGTGAGAAGAAAATAGACCAAGAAAACTGACTTGATGCTTTGAATTGTTAGGTTTGTTAGCTGAGATTATAGGTCACAGTGATAGCTGACACATAGTATGCTTTAAAGTTTACAAAACACTTTGCATAGACGGAGAATATCATACAGATCACTTTGGATACTTAAGAAACCTTGATAGCTCCCTATTTCTTCTAGGATAAAAAATAAACTGCTTTGACATTTAAAGCCCTTTCCAGACTCATCCTAACCTGTTTTTTCCATACTTGTCTCATTACTTCTCCTGGAAAACTCTCTATTCCCAAGTGAGTATGGTTTATATTCCCATTTGTCTAGAGAAATTTGAAACTGAGGCTCCTCCAAAAAGCTCACATTTCTAAAAGAGAAAGGCATAGCATGGTTTTGTTGGTTTTTTCCCCTGCAGCTGGACTGGCCTTCGATGAATTTTTGAATCAGACTTAACCTCTAAAATACAATTTCCACATCTATAAGATGGGATAAGATCGATTATCCTATGGATACCTGTGAAATGAAAGAGTCCATGAAAAAGTGTTTTGTAAACTTTAAAGCACTATATGTGTTTATTATTATTAACAGCCCAAACTACCTCATAAGTCAAAACAGTTAACACAGTTACATTAATTATTTGGTAGACCACAAAAGAGGGTTGGTGAGATGAAATGACTTGCCTGAAAAGATCACAGAAGTCAGGAAGCTAGGTGGTTCATGGATGAAGAGCCGGGCCTGGAGATGGGAGGTCTGGGTTCAAATCTGACCTCAGACACTTCCTAGCTATATGACCCTGGGCAAGTCACTTAACCCCAACTACCTAGCCCTTACTGCTCTTCTACACTGGAAATGATACTTAAATTGATTCTAAGATGGAAGATAAGAGTTTTTTTTTTAAAAAAATGATCATAGAAAGAAGAGGCAGAATTGGGCTGTGAACTTGGGCCTTGTAAATACAGGGTTCTTTCCTCTAGCCTAGGCTGCATCTTTCATACTGGCACATTTGTAGGCAGGAGATTACAAGCTTAAAAACAAACAAGAATGTAAACATTTAAAACAATTATGTGAAAATACAATGGGTGTTAATTAGATTCAGAGTTGCCTACAAACTGCCGAAAAGCTAGTCTACATTCCTGTTCTATATAATAATCCCTAAGTAGCAATTGCATAGAAAATTAAAGAAAAAAGAAAGAAAAATAAAAAAGTGAGAATGACTCCTGATTTTTTTTTCTTTTCGAAACATAAATGTTTCCAAATGTGTTTTTTAAAATAGTGGATAGAATGAATTAATTGTGCATCTTGTTTCCAATTTAGCAAATCAAAAGTGTTCATCATACAAGTTGTGTGCGTGTAATGGAATTCCTAAAACAGTGGTCCACTTTTGGGGAAAGAGGGTTTAAAGTAGCAACTGGGGCTTACCTAGTTTAAAAGACTGGAAGTGGGCAATTAAAGGTGGCAATATACCAGCTGGATTTCACAACTACTTAATAATAAAAGCTTTTATGTTAGTTTGCTAGGCATGTAGAACAGCTGGCAAAACAGCATTGTTTGTCATTTACTTTATAATGGGAAATTAGGGCTATCTTTTGTGTCAGTGGATATGCATTTTTAAGCAGATGTCACAGATATTAGAAATGAAAGGACAATGGGACTCCCAGACCCCCGAGGTAAAGTCAGGGTAGGAAATATTCAATACCCCTTTCTAAATTAAGTTCACCCATGCACATAACATCCAAAAGAACACGTGATTATCTTCAATGTATGAATCATTATTTGTATGACTATTTTTCATGATCCAACTATTTTTCTGCAAGCAAATGATTGACTGGTTTAATTTTTGGAATAATGTATGCTCAGTGAAATTTTAAAAATTCTGTCATTAGTATTTTTAAGATTTTCAAAGTCCTTTGCATGTAATCTCATTTGATTTTCACAACTACCCTGTGAAGTAGGTGTTATTATTATCTCCATTTTACAGATGACAAAAATAAGGCAAACAGAGAGTAAGTGACTAGTGCAAATGACTTACCTAGAAAGTAAACATCACTTTAAACATCATTGCCTTAGTCATTTTCAACTCAACTTCATTTATTAATCACCTCTGTCGCATGACTCTGGGAAATAACAAAAGTAGAAAACACTCTCCCTTCCCTCAAGGAGCTCACAATACAAAAACATATAAGAGAACTAGAGAAAAAGAAAACCTAAGGCAATATAAAAATAATTCTGTGATTGTATACTACTTGTGTGTATGTATCCTCTGGAAATCCAAAATAAGGGAAGAATTATTGTGCGGGTGGGGTTAATCAAGGAGACTTCAATGGAATAGGTAGGTAGAAGGAAATGAAGGGTTTAATTTGTGGAAATGGTCTGGGGAATAACATAGAGGAAGGAATGAGGAGGATATGTCTGAGGACAGTAGTAATAAGGCTATTTAGAGCAACATGGAAGTGCAGTACTTGGGAAGAATGAGAGATGGGTCTGTTATCTCTTTTGAAATTGCCAAATAAATATAAGCATAGCCTTTAATTATTCACACATTGTTACTTCTTGAGCTCTTTCCCAAAAATGACTCTTCAAAAAACTGCACATACAGCTCACCATCTTTTTTAATGAATAATATGACTTGAAAAATTAGATACAATTTTAAAGGATTAAATAGCGATAAACAACAAGAAATTTCTTTACTTTTGGAAGTCAGTTTTGTTATACTTCTGTATCTAGACAAGTTTGGTTCTCAGATATTAAGAATCAGAGGTTGACTTACTCTCATTTTCTATATATAATGCAAGGTGAGTTCAAGTCAGAAATGAATTCCATAGTATATATTTTGCCTTATTCTTTTATCTCAAGATCAGAGATCGGGGCATCATTAAGGAATGCCAATACAGCTTATATAGAAGAGGGGAAGGGATATGTTTGGAAAGTTTTTTTTATTCTCCCCACATAAGGTAGAACATCTCACTACCTACACTGTGTTACCTGCAGGTTGCAGAAAAGTCCATCAATCTCCTCATGTACTCTTATAGTGAAAGAATAAGAGACTAAAGAATAATTAGAAAACTATTAGTAACCAGCAACCTTTGAAAGATCACTAATAAAAATATTTCAACTTTATTCAGCTCTTTACAAGAGAAAATATTTTCCTTACAACTACCCAGGTGGAGTAGGCAATATAAGGTGCTATTACCATCCCTAATTTACATGTAAAGATCCAAGTTCAATGACTTCACAAAAGCCAAACAGGCTTGGTGTGTGAGTCTGCTGAAACTGGAGGGATAGACTTTAGTTTAAACAGAAATCTGGGGATAAATGGATTCAGGAAAGTGGGCTTTCTTCACTAATCTGGCTCCAAACAATATGTCTTTGTACCTTATTAAGCCAGAGCAGATTGTGTCTTATGTTTTGCTATGTAATTGTGAGTTGTATCTTTTAATATTTCCCAATATTTTTTAGAGAAATGTGTATAGGTAGTAGGAGTCAACCCAAAGTCTTATAGAGACAAATTTTCCCAAAACATAAGCTTCATGCTGTGCCGGTAGAAGGCATTTCCCAGCCAACTGCTAGAATATTATATCTGACACTGAATTGATAATTTCTTAAACAATATTATAGATCAGTGGTTCCCAAACTTTTTTGGCCTACTGCTCCCTTTCCAGAAAAAAATATTACTTAGCCCCCTGGAAATTAATGTTTAAAAATTTTCAATAGTAATTAATAGGAAAGATAAATGCACCAATGGCTATCACCACTTCCCTGGATCGCTGCAGCACCCACCAGGGGGTGGTAGCATCCACTTTGGGAGTCACTGTTATAGAGTATGGAAGAGTCAATGTAGTTTCCAAAAGTGACCAGTCTCAAGAAGAATTTATGCTCTTAGAGAACATAGCTAAATACCCAATTTTAGGGTTTTAACATAAAATGAAGCCATGTTATCTGATAAGCTTTTGTGTTTCAAATGTAGAAGAATTGTTTATAAAACTTCTATTTTAAAATAGCAATTCTAGGGATATTTAAAGAATGATACCTACTTGAGCTAGGTATAGGCTTAATATCCTCCTCATTTCATAACACCCATATGCCTTCTGCTCTTATCTCCTTCACTCTAATCTCATATGAAGAAGTAGGCAAGACAAGCCCCTCTATGCACAGATGATTTCCATTCTGCCCTATCTTCTTCGGAATATTGCCTCCTCTGTCATCCCCTCTATCATCTATTGCTTTTTTCCTTAATTTCTTCTTGTCTATTGTTTGCTTCCCTACTGCCTAGAGGCATTATCACAAGTCTCTACCCCATTCTCCAAAAGCCCTCACTTGACTCATCTATCTACAGTGTCATCCCATAATTTCTCCTTTTTGTTACTAGCCTCCTTGAGAAGACTGTCTATAATTGATGCCTCCACTTCTTTTCCTATTATCTCTCTTCTTAACACTCTACAGTCTGGCTTCCAACCTCCATCCAACTGAAATTGCTCTCTAGTTGCCAGTGGTCTCTTAATTGCCAAACCCAATGGTCTTTTTTCAATCCTCATCCTTCTTGACCTCTCTGCAGCTTTTGACACTGTCAATCACTTTGTTCTTGATACACTGTAGATTCCTATGACACTTTTCTGTTCTGGTCCTTCTCTCCTCCTACTCTGACTGCTCCTTAGTCTCTTTTGCTGGATCTTCATCTAAGTCACATCTGCCAAAGGTGGATATTCTCCAGGGTTCATTCCTCTTCTCCCTCTATACAATTTCACTCAGTTAGAGCTCATTACTTCCCATGGATTCACTTGTCACCTCTGTAGTTGATTCTCCTATCTATCCAGATCTCTCTTCTAATGTCCAGACTCACATCTCCAGTTGCCTATTAGACATTTCAAATTGGATGTTCCATAGATCACTTAAACTCAATTTGTCTGAAACTATGATCATCTCTTTCTCCCAAATCCTCCCCCATTATAAACTTCCCCATTACTGTCAAGACTACCACTAGCCTTGTGAGCCATCAACCTAGATGTCATCCTCAACTTTTACTCTCTCTCTCTCTCTCTCTCATTCCAAATTCAATCTATTGCCAAGCCCTATTGATTTTATCTCCATAATATCTCTTGTATGCAACCCTTCTCTCTTCTGATATAGTCACCACTCTGGTCAAAAGTTTTCATTATCTTATGAGTCAACTATTAAAATAACCTGCCTTCATTCTCCCTATTTCAGTCCATTTTCCACTCAGCTGTCAAATAAGTTTTTTAACTATAGATCTAACTATGTTAAACAACACCAAAACTCCTTTCCTCTACCCCCTTACTCAATGTGGGGCTCCCTATCACCTCTAGGGTATCAAGAAATGTTTTCTTATAGATGAAGGGGTTTTAGATAGAATTTGAAGGAAGATAAGGAAGTAGGAAGTGAAAGAGTTCCAGGCATGAAGGAAAGTCAATAAAAATGCAGTGTTGGGAGATGAAATGTCTTATACAAGAAAAAGCAAGGAGACCAATGTCACTAGATGCATGGTGTCCAGGTGGGGAAGGTGGACACCACAGTAAAAAGTAAGAAGTTTGGAAAGGTAGGAAAGAATCAAGTTGTGAAGGACTTTGAGTATCAGTTTGGGACAGAATATATGTCAGTTTTGGGACAGAATGTATGTACACACACATACATATATATGCATATATATATATACACACACACATACATACATATATTTTTAAGCCCTTACCTTCTGTCTTAGAATCAATACTGTATATTGGTTCCAAGGCAGAAGAGTTGTAAGGGTGAGGCAATGGGAGTTAAGTGACTTACCCAGAGTCACACAGCTAGAAGTATCTGAGGCCAGATTTGAACCTAAGTCCTCCCGTCTCTAGACCTGGCTCTCAATTCACTGAGCCACCCAGCTGCCCCCAGGACAGCATATATTTTTTAAAGAATGTTGACAAGACAGAGTACCAGGTGGAAACTCTTAATAAGATCACATGAGGATTAGTTGGCAGAATTGGGGCTGTTTAAGCTAAAAAAAGCAAAAGCAAAAGGGAAGATGTGATTTCTGTCATCAAATATGTGAAAAGTTTTCATGTGGTAAGAAATTAGGCTTGTTCTGCTTAGTACCAGAGAGCAAAACAAAGGAGGTGGAACTTGTTGAGAAACAACTTTAGCTTAACCTAATAAAACAAATTTCTTAATAATTACAGCTGTTTCAATAATGCAATGGGCTGCCATAGAGCATGGTAACTTCCTTATCATGTGAAGACTAGATGATATTTGATGGGGCTTTCCTGGAAGGGATGCCTGCTTTGGGGAGAGGTTGTACTAGATGACACCCAAAGTACCAAATGAATTGAACAAACATTTATTAGACTAAGATTCTGTGATAAGCTCTTAAGATTATCAGGCTCCCTTTAAAAATGTCAAGAGTAAACAGGAAGGGAACTATCAGTCAATTGGACAACTGGAAAAAAAACCCCATCAGATGACCTAAAAAAGCAATCGAGCCAAAAGAAGACAGTGCAGCCATTCATGCCTATCAAAGATTCTACAACAAGGGATTATAAATCACAAAATGCTATGAGTTGTGGTGCAACATTCAGACTTCTGACACTTGCCTGCTACCAAGTAGGTAATGTCAATCTGACTTCAGTCCATCCTCAACCAGCTCCTTCCATCCACACAACAGAATAATGCTCTGATTCCAATAGACTAAACCAGGCCCTTTTCAGCAAGGACAAGCACAGATCAACTCAGATGGTGTCAATTCTGATGATGAATTCAAGCTTGAAAGGTGAGAACTTAGTGCCTGAGAGGTGTGTATTGAGAAGTTGTCATTCATGTTGGTCGCCTTTATGAAGGAGAGGTCACCTATTAAGTGACCATTTAGAGTAAGAAGCTCAAAGGCTGAGGGCTAACAACAGACTCTGAGGCTCCATCTCCTAATCCAAGATATGAAGGACTAACCCAGGTACCAGGAACTATTTCCCAAAGCCAACAGACTAAAGGCTATACCAAGCATCTGAGCCTGGAGCCCTGACAAAGTACATGGAGATCCCTGAAAATCTAGAAGTCAAGGCAGCCCAAAACTCTGACTACATATTGAAGTTGATAAAGATTGGACTCAATATCCCTACTAATGGAATCCAAGGATATACCCATAAACTAGGAGTCTAGGGAAAAGGAAGCTACTATGGACTCTTCCTTTCAAAGTGGAATAACTCTGTGGCCTCCAACCAGTGCTGCTCCCCTCAGGGGAACTACCCATTCATCTTCTCGAGCAGGAAAATGCTTACATTTTCCCAAGAGGTTCCACTAGGCACTTTCTAGCTCAGGAGGAAGACCTTGGACTTAAAAGGACACTTGTGTTTGTATGTCTCTTCTCCACTTCCCAGGTGACCCAAGACTCTTGAGTATAAGAAGCTAGATACTTATTTGAGATTGAGAGAATCTGCCTGGAACTATGTTCTTAAAGGGCCTTGTGTTGGCAGTCTCAGCCCACTAATGACTTTGTGATCTTAACTTCATCACTTCCCCTACTGGCTCAGTTTCCTTTTCTCTCCAATAAAGGACTTTTACCAAACGACCCTTGAGGTCCTGAAATGTAGTTCTGAAATTTTTGTCATTTCATGTTTCAAATTCTGAAAATAAAGGGTAATCTCCATAGAAAATATAAAAAAGAGAGAGAGATCAAATTAGATAAGGTATGCAAATTGTTTTACAAACCTCAATGCGGTATGTTAATGTCAACTAGCATTATTACTATTATGTCACTTTCTTTTTAAAAACTTCTTATTCATTGCTATTAAACTGGAAGAGTTAGGGCCAGATTGATTGCTCTGCTAACTAATAACATGAAATTTTTCTTGGTTTCTAGTCATATCGTTATTCAATTGTCCAACTCTTTGTGATCTCATTTGGCATTTTCTGAGTCGGATAGGATTAAGTGATCTTCCCAGAGTCACATAGCCAGTAAGGGTCTGAGACAAGATTTGAACTTATGACTATGAGACTTCTTGACTACAGGCCTGCCACTGTATCCACTATATCACCTAGCTGCCTCTTCTGAGACATAACATGAGTCAATAGAAATACATGGCCACAGAAAGAATGGGGTTATCTCTAACACGAGGATTCCACTAAATGACAAATAAGAGTTCATATATAATCTAGTTAGAAAATAATCAAATTTCTAACCTTTGCACTTGGTTGAATGAATGGACCAGTTCTTCCCTGTATTTTACTTGGCCATGTTTTAATTATAGGTTCTTGTGGAAACAGAAATGGCTTCAGAGGAATATCACCAACTGGGCGCCACCTATTCAGAAAGAAACACAATTTTGAAAATATCAACAGCAATTTTAAATTTTGGTCTATTTTAAAAATAATTTTACATGTCATCTTAAACTTCTTAGTGAAGATAACATTTTTTTACTAGAAAAACTCTAAAAATGGTTAAGTCAGGGCTACCTTTGGCAAGGCCATTCCATTCTAAAACTCTAGAAGGCGTCTTAAATATCAGACCTTTCAAATCTAATGAAGGCAGTTAGTGTGAAGAAGAGAGATCTATCACATAGCTAAGTTTATGTGACAAACAGCTGACAGAATTACTAGACTGTAAAACATTCCTACTATAAAAAATGTGATCATTTGTTTAATAAAACAGAATCACTGAATAGTCCAGGTTAAATATACTCAAAATGCTGGTCTTTACTTAATTAAATTGTTCATAATCATGTCAACTTTCTGGTTTGGCTAAACTTTATTTTCCTTTCTGACTCAAAAGGTTGTATTTTCTTACATCTCAAGCCCTCTGCAGGAGGTGAATCTTTACCTTTGATCCTTCATTTCTACCTGATACATTTATGAAGGTTTATTTCATATCCTCAGTGCATTCATACTTTTTCATATATGTAGAGGGACAGATAGATATTCAGGATCTTCAGATTCAGATTATGACTGACATTTACTAGCTCTGTGATAGACAAGCCACTTATCCTCAATTTCTTCATCCATAGCATGAGAAGAAGAATAATTATAATGGGTACTTAGCTAAGAAGTTATGAGGAAATCTTGTAAACCTTATAGCAACAAATTTATGGGAACTATTATGGGTTAATAGGTGACACTGACTTAAAAGTTCTTCAAAAACTCATTGGGCAGTTTTAAATTTTACCAGCTTTTAAAACTTAGTCTATATAGACAGGACAAAACACAACAATGCTATGATATTAATAAAACAGTGAATTTTCTTGTAAAAGATAAATTCTACAAGTCCCACTTTAGCAGGCTACCTTTTCATCTATCATAGTCATTAAAAAAAACACAACCTTACCTTCTGGCTTAGAATTAATATTAAGTATTGGTTCCAAGGCAGAAGGGAGGTAGAAGCTAGGCAACTAGGGTTAAATGACTTGCCCAGGGTCACACTGCTAGGAAGTATCTGAGGTCAAATTGAACCCAGGACCTCCCACCTGGCTCTCTATCCACTGAGCTATCAACCTGCCCCCATAGTCATTCTTTATAAGTATAAATAAGAAATAAGAAATCCATTGAATACGAATGTGATGTGGTTATCCAAAATTTGCTTTCAAAAGTCATTTACACATTGTTTCTATTTATACAGGTATCCTGAGTTATCAAAAATTTTAAATGAACGAGACTTAGAAGCCTATATGGTAGATTATTATATCTTGAATTGAATCTTGGTTAGTTTGAACAGGATATTATGCTAAAATCAAAACGTTCCCTGTGACTCCAAAATATGCAAGTCTCTCTTGAAATAAAGTGAGGGTACCATGTAAATGGAAATAGTACTAGATTGGGATCAGTAGAGCAAGGTAAAAGTCCTAGCTTTGTGTCCAGGTCTGATGTATATGACTTCTTATGTACTGTCTCACCCATTAGAAGACATTAGATTGTGAGTTCTTTGAGATTTGGGACTGTCTTGCTTTGTATCCCCAGTGCTTAGTAAAGTGCTTTGCTCATAGTGAGTACTTAATAAATACTTCATTCCATCTCACTTAATTTCTCTGACCATTAATTTCCTTACCTGTAAAATAAGAATAATCTTTGTGCAATACTGTCTGTATCTGGAATGTCATGAAAATTTAAAAAAAAAAAGTTTTAACTGTATAACTCTATGAAGCAAGGGCTTGAAATAGTTCAGACTTCTATACTCGTTCCCTCAACCAGTGAATGCTACTTAGAAACATTTCCTTAGTTGACCCTGAAGGTCCAGCTTGGCACTGCTTTTTGACTAACAAAGTGAAAAGGAGATAGGGACTAGAGCCTCTGATTTCCTTGGCATCAGCAGAAACTCTCAGAGGAGTAAATTCCCTTTACAAAAGCAAAGCAGCACATTCTCTGCAATTTATAATCTTAGAAAGTTTTAAGAGCACTGAGAAATTAAGTGACTTGTTCAGGGTCAAAGGTAGGACTTGAACTATAGGCTTCTGGGCTTCGAGGTCTGCTCTTTATCTATGACACCACCCTAAAAACAGTTACCTTATCAATTTAAAGGAAAATCCAACTCGGAATATGTAGACCATGTCCAATTCTTCAAAAGATCTCTCCTTTGACAATTATCTACATGACTAGAATTGAAAAATATATCTAAAGGACAAAAATACTTTGAGTATCTAACAATCTTTATTATCTCATGAAAATAGCCTTGATAATAAAGGGTGAGGTACAGCTACCCATGAAGACAATTATTTAAGTCATTTGCTGCAACGATGACTATTTTAGTGGCAGCTCCAAGGGACTGGAAGATGGATCCTGAAATTAGCACCTGTAGAGTAGAAGCTTTCAGACCACATAACTTTCTCCACAGAATATCTGATCTCTAGTGGAAATGTTGCTGTTTAACAATAATGGTTATTTCTTCTATTCATTTTTCTCTTTTATTACTTTGGGTCCCCTCTAGTTTTTCCCTCTTTCTCCCCTTTCTGATGTTCTTCACCACCTTTTCCTATTACTTATAATTTACCAGTCTCTTCAATTTGCCCTTTCCTTATTCTGGCTAATCCTTCACTATTTCTCATTCAGTTCAATTCAAAATAATGGGTGGGGGCGCAGCTGGGTGGCTCAGTGGATTGAGAGCCAGGCCCAGAGATGGGAGGTCCTGGGTTCAAATATGGCCTCAGACACTTCCCAGCTGTGTGACCCTGGGCAAGCCACTTGACCCCCATTGCCTACCCTTACCACTCTTCTGCCTTGGAACCAATACCCAGTATTGATTCCAAGACGGAAGGTAAGGGTTTAAAAAAAACCAAAAACCAAGGAGGACTTGTTGATTACATATCTTACACATCCTTTACATCTTTTAAATACCACAGGGGGGAAAAAGTAGAAATCAGAGCCTCTGATCTCAAAGAGTTCATAATTCAATTGAGGAAAGATAATGTATATAAGCAGGCATTTGAAAATTATTGAATCAGATTGAGTACAACTAGAGAAGAGAGACAAATAACAAGCAGCATAGTCCAAACTATATACATAAATTCTGAAAGCCTACAAAGTATAGGAGTACATAGTATGAAGCAAGGAGGAATATATTAATGAATATGAAAAAAATAACATTTCAAATTGTTGTAAGAAAAGTTTGTTCAGTAGAGTTTCCACAGATCCCACTTCTTCTGAGAGTCTGAGTATGCCTATATTCTTGTTGGTCCCTTGCTGAGAGGTCATAGTCAAATAAATTCTATTTAGTTGTCAGTAACTAGTACTATTCTGTCTCCAATGTGGTTGATTTACTGGGACTCAGAAATATATATTTCTGTTAGAAGATCTGCCCCCATTGTGTTGGTTTTATTAAAGTAAATAATAAATGGCTTCAGTCCATTTCTTTTTTTTTTTTCTTTTCCCTTGTATCTTCTTTAGGGGTGTTGAGGAAAAGTAGGCAATTTTTTCCCCATCCAGTTGATAATGAGAAAGAAACACAGCTCTCCCCTCTCCAAGATGGTAGGTGCCTCTGAGGGGAAAAAAAAGGCACAATACAAAAGGAGAAAATGAAAAAGGAGGGAAAAAGGTCTAAGAGCAATCTGTCACTTTCTTTCAGAGGTTGACAGAAGGGTGGCTTTTCTGACAAGCATCTGCCCTTCTGAGTCCTACCTAACTGTCTGGGGGAAACTTCTAGTTTACTGAAAATCAATTAGGAGTTAGATCGATGTCTTTTTTTTTTTTAACTTTTACCTTCCATCTTAGGATCAATACTGTGTATCGGCTCCAAGGCAGAAGAGGAGCAAGAGCTTAGGCAATGGGCATTAAGTGACTTGCCCACAACTGGAACTGTCTGAAGTCTTTGTCCTCTTAATAAGACACTAATAGACATTTAGAGATATCCATATTTTATAAGGTAAAAGGTATTCTCTTGAATCCATATTCAAGAGGGGAATAGATGTGCGCATCAAATTGATTGGGCAGATGTCAGAAGAGTCTCTTCGTGAACACCTTATGTCCTTGTTTATATTTTACATCATGTTTTAATTTCTATATGTTTATGACTTTAGAGGGGCCAATAAAAAACAAGTTGGAAAGAAAGGGTCAAGAGTAAGAAATAAGAGAAATCAAGGTTTTTTAGATTATTAGAAGCCTCATATATCACTATCACAAGGAAAGAGTAAAAAGGTGCTGATCATAGTAAGATCCTAATAATAATATTATAAGAATAAAATTAAACCATTTCAAGCTTCAAAAAATTGAAATTAATTATGTTCTAATAGGTAAGGTATGACTAGCTGCCCATGTGGGATCATTTCTAAACCAACTGTCTTTGAACAGTGCAATTTATTAGAGCAAAAATAAAAACAAATACAAAATCAGAAGAATATAAATGTGCAAATGATATTCTATGACTGAGATTGATTGAAAAAATTCTAATTTGACTTATTTGAACAAACTGCTGATTCTGAAACATGGGATATGGATAAAAGAACAGATATCAACAATCTGTCACTATTTCCAGTGGAAGTCTAACCAGTATAAATCAATTAACACAGAAAGGAATTTTTTTCTTTTTTGTCATTTTATTTAGCACAATAGTATTACATTATATTCAGACACAATAATTTGTTCTGCCATTCCCCAATGGGTGGACACTCCCTTAGTTTCTAGTTTTCTGCCACTATAAAAGGTGCTGCTATACATTTTTTTTGGTACATGTGGGTCCTTTTCTCTTTTCACAGAAAGGAAACCTAAAGAAACTACCTCGACCAACTAATACTTTCATTCTTTGTCAAATAAAAATATATAGGAGTCAAGAGTAACACCAGTTTCAGAGTATAAACCCATTTGTAAAAATTTAGGGAGGATGATGGAAGGCTGTGAGCAGTATCAGCATATCAAGAAGCAATAAAAAGGAGGGGCAGCTGGGTAGCTCAGTGGATTGAGAGCCAGGCCTGGAGACAGGAGGTCCTAGGTTCAAATCTGATTTCAGACACTTCCCAGCTGTGTGACTCTGGGCAAGTCACTTGACCCCCATTGCCTAGCCCTTACCACTCTTCTGCCTTGGAGCCAATACAGAGTATTGACTCTAAGATGGAAGGTAAGGGTTTAAAAAAAAAAAAGAAGCAATAGAAAGGAAAGTAATTTTACATTCAGCTTGTTAAGAGGACTAATAAATAATAGTTATTATTTGCAAAGTGCCTTGAGATCTGCAAAACATTTAACATATATTATTATCTCATTATTATATATTCTCAACAATCCCATGGGTACCATTGGAATCTCTGATTTACAGATAAGATAACTGAGACTGAGAGAGAGAGTGACTACTCAGGGTCACACAGCTTTTATTTGTCTGGGACAGGATTCAAACTCAGGCCTTCCTCTCTAGGTCCAGTATTCTATCGACTATGTGATATCATTGCTTATTAAGCCAGATCATCCTGACGATATATAAGGATGATCCTTGAAGGTAAACAAAAAATGTGAAAAATACAAAACTCCATGAAGATTCTTATTAGAATTTTTTACTATGACACAAATGATATGAAAGCACCAAATCAAGACTGTAAAACCAGATACTTCTTGAGGTAAATTCAAGATGGTAGAGTGACAAGTCATAACTGCCCAACCTTGCCCAAAGTTAAGAGGACCAATAAATAATAGCTATTATTTGCAAAGTGCCTTGAGAGCTGCAAAACATTGAACATATATTATCTCATTATTATATATTCTCGAAAATCTCATGGGTACCATTGGAATCTCTGATTTACAGATAAGAAATGACCTCAGAAAATACCAAACAGAATTCTGAGTGGAAAGGCCAAGAAAAAGTCATAGTAAGCTATTTTTCCAGTGCAGGGAAGTTTAAGAAGACTGAGAGGTCTGGGGACACTAGAGTAGAGGCTGTCTGCAAGTGTAATATGGAAGAAGTAGAACACACTGAAAAAACACTAATTGTGGACTGTAGGGCAGCAGCAGTGCCCAGGGATGGTAAGGAGAGTAAACACTTGGTCAGAAAGGGATACTAGGAGACTCCTAATCTGAGACCTAGATCAGGTGCCATTTGGCAGTCTGTCATCAATTACCTATTTCTGGGTTGAAGTTTCAGGGCAGAGAGAAGTGATTACAGTTACAAAGGAGCAGAGGCCTTACCTAAGTAAGAACTAGAGTGCATATCAGGAGGGCAGTGACCAGATCTTTCCCCAAATCATGCCAAACAGGAAGCATCAAAAATTTATAAGCCCCCCAGATTAAGCTGTGGAAGCAGAAGACTATAAAAGACAAGAATTTCTCAGGCCTGTCATCTCCTCATCCAGAGGTGAGTAGAGCCCAATTCTAATATAAAGTTCAAAATCGAGAAGTAAGCTGGAAAATAGAGCAAACAACAACAAAAAAGAACCCGGCCTTAAAAAACTACTGCAGTGACTGGGAAGCTCAAGAAACAAGCTCAGATAATTGCCGGGAGCCACTCAGAGAAATAGGGTCTTTAACAGGGTCTTTTAATGGGGTCCCATTAAGATCAATACAGCCAGCAAAGCCCTAAACTATTTCTGGGGGCCTGAAAAATCAAGCCATAGGATGGATGGCTTATCCAAAATCTGACCCCTCTCTGTGACTCCCTTCTGATCAACACCTTTTATTATTATTATTATTTATTTGTTTGTTTTTTAAAACCCTTAACTTCTGTGTATTGGCTCCTAGGTGGAAGAGTGGTAAGGGTAGGCAATGGGGGTCAAGTGACTTGCCCAGGGTCACACAGCTGGGAAGTGTCTGAGGCCGGATTTGAACCTAGGACCTCCCATCTCTAGACCTGACTCTCAACCCACTGAGCTACCCAGCTGCCCAACACCTTTTATTATTGAAAGCATTATAATCTAGATTTTTAGGATAGCCTCAAGTACTATAGAAAGCCCCTAAGTACTCCAGCATTTATTGAGTTAACAGCCCTTTCATTCAGCAGAAAATAGCAAAAGCTGCATGTATCTTTTTCTCTCTGCTTCAGATGATCCAAGGACACTGCATAGCAGGTCCAAGCAAATTCCATTCTCACTTTAGTACCTTCTCTCACTGAGCTGTACCCCACAATCTTAAAGGCTCATTCTTTAACATACCTTTTGAAGTACGGGAAGCTTTTACTAAAATAAAACTTAGATAAAGTAAGACTCATTGTTTAACCTTGAACACTTTCTTGTCCAGATATAATCTACTTGAGAAAAAATTTGTGTGCTATATACCAACTGTGATGTAATTCTTATAATCTTGAGTGTTTCTATACAGCTTTTGATTTCAAATGTACTTTGTAGAAAAAACCGTTCTTGGAAAAATGTATAAAATAAAACACAAGCTTGGAGCTGTTGGAACAGTCATGAGCTAACATGTTAGACTGATGGTTCCCAGTTTCTGTGTCATTCTTTCTTACCAAAACTGTACACCTTTCCAGACCACTGGAGTTGCTAGCAAGGTTCCAGCAGATAATTACCTGAAAACATCTTCAAACAAAGCCTCAGGAAAAAATGGAGGTATGAGTCCAATAAGAATTCCTAAAAGAACTAAAGAAAGTGATTTTTTAAAATATCAAAACTAAATCTTTTAAAATCAAATAAGAATGATAGAGGGGAAATTAGGAAAACAAATTAGAATTAAGCAAGAAATTTATGAAAAAATAATGAACAATTTAGTAAAACAGGCACAAAAAATACTGAAGAAAATTACTTCTTAAAAATCAGAATTGGCCAAATGGTAAAAGAGGAACAAAACCTCTTAAAGAAATAACTCCTTAACAATTAGGATTGGTTAAGTGGAAACTAATGTTTGCATGAGAAGTCAAAAAACAATAAAACAAAGCCAAAAAACTTTTTTAAAAAAGAAGAAAATGTGAAATATCTCATAAGAAAAACAATTGACTTAGAATAAGGTGAAGAAAAATAATTTAAGTTTTATTGGACTATTTGAAAATCAGAAAGATCTTAGACAATATATATTTCAAGAAATCATAGAGGAAAACTGCTCAGATATTTTAGAACCAGAGAACAATGTGGAAGCTGAAATAATTCACTTGCCATTTCCTAAAAGAAATACCATAATGAAAGCTCTCAGGAATATTGTAGCCCAAATCCAGAGCTACCAGTTCAAGAAAAAAAAAAAAAAGAAAGCTAGAAAGAAATAATTCAAATACCATGGAGCAATAGTCACAATCAGTAGAATGAACTATAAATCAGAATCCAGCAATATGTTATTTTAAAGAAACATACTTGAAACAAAAAAAGACATTTAGAGATAAAATAAGAGATCAAAACAGTAGTAAGCTTTAGCTGAAGTAAAAAAAAAAAAAGTAGGATTAGCAATCATACTCTCAGACAAAGTAGAACAAAAATTGATCTAATTTAAAAAATAAACAGAGAAATTATATTTTGCTAAAAGATACCAAGATTTGCTATCAATATTTGCTATCAATACTGAAGAGATATAAACAAAATGGCATAGCAAGGAAACGTTAAATGATTTATTTACAGGAGGAAAAAGATATAGTAAAACTATACTTGTGGAGGATTTCAACTTACTCTCTGAGATGAAGATAAATTTAACCATAATAAAATGAAAAAAGAAGTTAAGGATATAAATAAAATTTTAAAGAACTTAGACATGATAATCCTCTGGAGAATACTGAATGGGAATAGAAAGATGCATATCTATTTCTCAGATGTGCATGGTAACTTCACAAAAACTGACCATGCATAAAACCATCACAGACAAATGCAGGAAAGAAGAAATATTAAATGCAACCTGTCCAAACTATATTGCAATAAAATTATATTCAATAAAGGGCCTTTGAAGTATAGATTAAAAATTAATTGCAAATAATCTAATCCTAAAGAATGAGTCAAAGAATAAATCATAGAAATAATCAATAATTTCATTAAAGATAATGACAATAATGAGAAAACATACCAAAATTTATAGGATGCAGACCTAGCCATACTTAGAGGAAAATGTGTATCTCCAAACATTTATATCAGCAAGAGACAGATCAGGCCAACAAATCGGGCATGCAACTAAAAACACTAAAAAAAAAGTTTAAAATCCCCAATTAAACACCAAAACAGAAATAAAAAAAATCAAAGTAGATTAATAACTTTTTAAAAATTTAATTGAATTAACAATTAAAAGTAGGAATTGGTTTCATAAAAAATAAAATAGATTAACTTTAGATAATTTGATTTAAAAAGAAAAAGAAAATTTCCAGTATCAAAAATTAAAAGAGTGAATATAAAACCAATGAAGATAAAAATCAAAGCAAGAGAGATTATATTCAACTCTATGCCAGTAAAACAGACAATCTAAATGGATGAATATTTACAAAAATATAAATTGCTCAGATTAATAGAAGAAGAAATAGGATACTCAAATAACTATCTTAGAAAACTAAATTGAGCAAGCCATAAATGATCTATCTATGAAAAACAACCTAGGATCAAATGGATATATAAATGAATTCTATCAACCATTTAAAAAAACAAATAATTCAAATGCTATATAAACTGTAATAGGAATGATACTACACAAACTGTAATAGAAATAATACTATATAAACTACTTGAAAAATTATTGAGATATTTAGGTTTATCAAACACTAGGCTACTGTGTTCGTGTGTGTGTGTGTGTGTGTGTGTGTGTGTGTGTGTGTGTAAATAGAAACATCATCCTATTTATTAATTACTCTAATTCTCATCCAGTACCAAATTGGGATCCAGTACCAAACTGAGGAAACAAAGTTTCAAGCTCTCAAGCATATGGATTTATTAAGCAATGCATGTCACTTGCATAACAAATCAGAATCAGTCCTCTTCAGCTAGTCACTTGAAAACCAGGGGAGACAGATTTTTATGATTTTTATAAATTTTTTTAAAAAGCCATCAGTATATAAACAGGATGCAATATTAGGTAATATGTAACTGGAGGAAAGAGTAGAGACTTTTCAAGCTAGGAGAAGTAGCTTAAGCAAGTACAATCAGAAAAAGAGGTGCCCTACCCCGAAGTATCTGTTCGGTCAAAGGAACAAGGAAACAATAACTGATAGAATAGTATTGGGCTGCTTTCAGATAAGATATATGGGTTGTTTGAGATGTTTAATTGTTAGAAAATTCCTTGCAACAATTTTCAGATCTGATTGGGTTTCTGGTCAGCATAACCTAGGTCAGTGATGGTGAACCTTTGAGAGACCAAGTTCTGTGCCCCCACATAGGGGAGGGAGAAAGCACCCCCATTGGGCTGTGGGTGATGTGAGGAATGTCCTCAAAGCAGGTGGGGAAGGGGGTAACTCTGCCTGATTCAAGTAAAGAACTTTGGCTGGCAATGTTATGTGTACCCCCAGAGTGGGCTTTGCCTGCCCTCTTTGGTACATGTGCCATAGGTTCACCATCATGGACCTAGGTCCTTAGTTAAGCATTAAATAAATTTGGATTCTTAAGTAACAGATAGAGATGCTCCAGCTTGTGCTAGATTCAAACAATGCAATAAAGTTTTCTCACAATTCCCATAATGGAATAAAGTTTTTTCACAAGACAGAAATTGGACCAGACCTATAATTGAATAGAAAGAGAACTGAACCAAATCCAGAATAAAGTACAAGATAGATTCAGTATGTGGGCAGCTGGGTAGCTCAGTGGAGTGAGAGTTAGGCCTAGAGACAGGAGGTCCTAGGTTCAAACCCAGCCTCAGCCACTTCCCAGCTGTGTGACCCTGGGCAAGTCACTTGACTCCCATTGCCCACCCTTACCAATCTTCTACCTATGAGACAATATACCGAAGTACAAGGGTTTAAAAAAAAATGTAAAAAAAAAAAAAAAAAAAAAAAAAAGATTCAGTATGGTTGACCCAATTCTCACAATTGGCAGGTCAAGACAATATAATAAAAATTACTATATTATTTAACTTAATTATTCAGTGACATACCAGTCAAACTACCAAAAAATTGTTTTATAAAGCTAGAAAAAATAATAATAACAAAATTCATCTGGAGGAACAAATGTCAAGAATATCAAGGGAATCAATAGAAAAAAAGTGGGAAAATGGGCCTAACAATACTAAATCTCAAACTATACTACAAAAAGGTAGTATAAACAAGATAAGTTCAAAATGAGTACATGATTTGGACATTAAAGGTGGTATCATAAGCAAATTAGGAGAACATGAAAAAAATTATTTGTCAGATCTATGGATGGGAAAAGAGTTCATGATCAATCAAGACAGAGAGGATCATGGGAAGTAAAGTGGACAATTTTGGTTATATTAAATTAAAGAAGTTTTGCAAACAAGATCAATGAAGCCAAAATTAGAAATTGGGAAATGGGGAAAAAATATTTGAATTAAATTTCTCTGATAAAGATCTCATTTCTCAAATATATAGGGATTTGAGCCATCATATCACATATGGTACATGTATAAGAATTATATTTCTTGCCTTCTCAGTTAGTAGGGGAAAGGTAAGAGGGAAAAGATAATTTTCATTTAAAAGGAAAATTTTTTAAAATTTTATCGGCTGTAACATCATAGTCAGTATGCTGTAGAAGAAAATGGAAAAGGCACTAACTAGAGAAAATAAAGATGAAAAGCATAGCTAGTCTTATCCAAGTAGACCCAGAGAAAATCTATGCTGGAGACACAACTTTAAGGGTGTTAAGAGATTGATTATCAAGACATTTTAAAGATAAGATACCAAGTACTAGGGGAAAGTCATTATTACTGTCAAAAAATAGTAAATCAATATCAATAACATATTGATATCAATATTGATAATATCAGTATCAATAACTCTTTTCTTATGCTTACTTTCCCATCTTAACAATATCATTCTAACAAATCTACAAAAATATCAAGGGCCTCCTTGAGAAACAAATAGGAAAAGAATAGGCTAGCTTTTATAAACAATATTCTTGACAGCTGGTATCTTTATAGTCCCACAATTGACTGAAATGTGAAGAAATATATGGTCCCACTGGGTTTATAGTTTATTGACTATAAAAGGGATATGATTCCATAGAATAAAATGTCACCTAAAAAACTCTCCTCCAATAAAGTACCTTTTGTAAATATTTTCAGACTATACTAGATTCCTTGAAATATGTAATGATAGAGATAACTTAATTGTATGACCTTCTGATTGCTGATATTGAGTGAGACATAAAATAAGGTATTTACTAAAGGTGGTCCATTACAGTCCAGATGGAAAAGGGAATCCCTATAGATGATGAGATCCTTCACAAGATGCTATTTAATGTTAATTGCATCAAATCTGAGAATACTGTAGAAAATATTAACAGATTCCCTAATCACCTAAAATATAGCTAATCATCTAAACAAGAAAAAAGTTACTAAAACAGCCTATAGGACATTCATTAGTGCATACATCTTGAATAGACACTGTAAATGGACAACGAATTGGAATCAGGAGAAGAAAGGAGAGTGTGTTGGTTGGTTTGCATTTGGAAAATTGAGTGGAAATTTTAATGATCCCAAAGCCTTCTTTCTGATATCAAGAGACTTCCAGGGTTGCTATATGGTTATAAGCTATATGGTTGCTAAAGAATTAGTTATAGGTCATCTAAAGAACAATAGAGCAGTATAGGGCAGACATGAGTTGACTTCAGGGAGAAAATCAATAAGCATTTATTAAGCATCTACTATGAACCAGTACTTACCTAAGAACCAGGGATATAAGAAAGGTTAAAAAAAATCCCTGCCCTCAAGGAGGAGACAACATGAAAATAACTATGTACAACAAGATAAATACTGGGTAAAGTAGAAAGAATCTCAGAGGGAAGACATAGAGATTAAGGAAGAGGGCAGCTAGCTTACTCAATGAATAGAACACCAGGCCTGGAATCAGGAGGACCTGGATTCATAGTTGGCCTTGGACACTTCCTAGCTGTGTGACCCTGGGCAAGTCACTTGATCCCAATTGCCTAGCTCTTACTGCTCTTTGGTCTTGGAACCAATACTTAATATTGATTCTAAGACAGAATGTAAGGGTTTAAAAAAAATTAAAGAGAACTAGGAAAAGGCCTCTATCAGAAGATGGGTTTTTAGCTGAGACTTGAAGGAAAAGTCAAGAGGTAGAGATAAGATACAGATTGTATGAAGTGTCAAAATCCACTTTTTTTAAACAATATTGTCTCCTTAATAGTGGTCACTATCAAAAATCAATTTTACCTTATGTCCAAGCCATCCTTCTAGAGCAGTGGTTCCCAAACATTTTTGACCTACCGCCCCTTCCAGAAAAAAATATTACTTAGTGCCCCTGGAAATTAATTTTTTTTTAAATTTTAATAGTAATTAATAGGAAAGATAAATGCACCTGTGGCCATCACCACCTTCCTAGATCACTGCAGCACCCACCAGGGGGCAGTAGCGCCCACTTTGGGAATCACTGTTCTAGAGTATCTTCTATATAGCAGACAAAAAGGATTATGTTTAATGGAAAGGTTAATGGGTTTTCTATCAGGGAGCCTAAGTCTGAATCTCAGCCCTGCTATCACATGAAAATCACTTACCCCATAAGCCTCAGTTATTTCATTTGTAAAATGGGAATAATAATACTTAGACTATATCTGTCATAGGATTGTTATAAAAAATGACTTGTAAACCTTAAAGTATTATGGACACATACTGATAATTTCATAATAAATATTTGCTGAATGAAAATGCACATGATCAATTCTTAGTTGTTATGTATTTTATTTTCCCAATTACATGTAAAATTAATTTCCAACAAATGTTTTCCAAAATCATAAGATCCAAATTTTATCCTTCTGTCCTTTCCCTTCCCACTTCCTGATATGGAAAGCAACTTAATCTGGGTTATACATGTATGATCACACAAAACATATCTCCATATTGGTCACTGTTGTGAGAGAATACTCAGATAAAACCAAAATCCAAAAATAAAAACACAAATAAAGTAAAGTGAAATGCTTTGATCTGCATCTGACTCCAACACTTCTTTCTCTGGAAATGGATATCATTCTTTGTCATAAGTCCTTCAGAATTGTCCTGGATCACCAAATTGCTGAGAGTAGTCAAGTCTTTTACAGTTGACGATCAATTCTTCTTAATGATGACAACCTTAGCAGATCTAGTGTAATTTAGAATTTGCTGAATCTTTTTTTTTCTTTATACAATTTGTAAATAAGCATAATAACCATCAACGAAAACTAACATGTACACATACAAAAGACAAAACCTTACATTATTACATTAAATTCTTCTTCCTCCTCCTCTTCCTCCTCCTTTTTCTCCTCTTTTTCTTTTTCCCCCTCCTATTCTTCTTCTTCTTCTTGTCCTTTTCCTCCTCCTTTGTTTACAAATATCCATAGTTATAGACCAGTCTGTGTATCTGTAATTTGTCCTAGTTCTCCTGAGTCTGAATTTGGTTGTCATTCCATTTCCATCAATTTATTGTGCTGAGCCCTAACCACACAAATTACTTTGCTGTGGACATCTTGGTTCTCTTCCCATAATTAATTCTTATTAATTACTATCTCCCTCTACCTTCTTGTATAACCCCAATGTCAAATTCCATTATGCCTGAATATAATGCTGACCTCTACTGTAAATTCCTCTTTGCCCTGTTGCTTGGTAAAATGTACAGTATACCTAATGGTAAACTACTTGCAGAAGAGTAACATGGTCAGACATTTATGAGGTTGTATTTCCCAGTAAAATTTCACAGTGTGCCATTCTTCTTTTATAAGATACTATCAGCAATTTGAAGTTGATCTTGAGCCATCAATTCCCATGGCAGTCCGTTAGAATACAGACTGAATTTGCCTGAAAAGGCAAATGAACAACTAGAGTACGTTTTCTTCACTGTAACAAGGGCAAATAGATCTGACACACGGAGCTCCCATAATTGGGTTTAAAGGCATCTTCTACACCCACTATATAGCAGAAACCTCTTCTTTCCCTCTCACTGCTTCTTGCTTCGTTTTTTCTTTTCCTCAAATGCCAGCACAGCAGGGAAGAAAGATGTCAATTTCTGTGCCATCCTGAAAAGTGCTGGTACAGATGTTATTCACCCTTCTAAAGTCAATAAGCAAGCAATGCTTGTTAATAGTACCATAAGCTAATACCGTGAGCAGCTAAATAAAGTCTGTGAAAGTCAATACCAATCGAAAAATAAAAACACTTGTTTAACAAATGAGAAAATATTCTCAAATCCATTTTTAAAAAATGGAAACTGACAGAGATAATATGAGCATATTCCTACTTGACAGATCGGTTTTGAAATCCAACATAAAATGATTTTAAGAATTTGAAAGAAAATTTGCTGCATATATTTAAAAATATTTATTATTATCATCATTATCAAACTGATAAATAAACTTAAGTTATGACACATAACTAAATAGTCATGCAACCTTAGACAAGTCACCTAATTTCTCTGAGTTTTAGTTCTTTCATTTATAAAATGAAAAGGTTGGCCTAGGTTAAAACTCTAAGATTGATTTCAGCAGTAAAATTCTATGATTCTATGAAAGTCTACCAGAGAAATCTGTTGGAATCCCCCCAAAAAGTGATCTAGCTTCCTCTTAAATATGCAGTCAAAGAAGGAACTGAGCTCACAAGCCTTCTATAAAGGCTTGGCTAAGGTACTCTTCACATTCCATCTGCTAAAAAGATGTAGAGCTGCCTTTGGGGAATTCTGCTCTCCATTATCTCTTACAGGTTGGGACTCCAAACAGGTAGCTAGCCCAGGAACAAGGTACATCATGAGTCCACGCTCCTACACTAGCTCACGAGCCACCACCAACAGACTGACTCTCACTAGTAAAAGGACATAAGCAACTCAAAGCAAAGGCATTTACAATCAAGTGTAATATGAATAGCAAAAACAAAACATTCCCCCAATCACTTAGGGCATCCTTTCCCAGAAATAAGATAATGTATTAGTGGAAAGTGTGGACACATACATAGAGTACACACATTTGCAGAGAGGCATACACATATGGAAAGGTAGAGTGGTGACACATGTAGCCAAAGCAACACACACACACACTTCTTAAAGTGCAAGGTCCTAAAGTCTTTTGTCTTCTCATAGTGTCCTCATGCTACTTCATCTGGGTGCAACTCTGTTGGGAAGGACATTGGACTTCCTAGGCCTGCTCTTCCCTAAAGCTTGACTCCTCCTTGCCAAATATAACTCTCAACTCATCTTGCTAACTTTCAGTTCATAGCTTGATTATATTCCACTGGATGTTTCCATGGTGGGAAAGAAGGAATTGTTAAAGAAATCCCCCTCCTGAGATCTTTTCCACAAAATGACTAATATGGAAAAATGTTTTACATGGTTGCACATGTAAAATCTATATCAGATTGCTTACTGTTTCAGAAAATGGAGAAAGGTGGGAAGGAGGAAGAGAATTTGGAACTCAACATTTCTTAAAAAAATGAATGTTAAAAATTATTTTACACGTAATTGGGTAAAAATTATATATTATTTTAAATTTTTTTAAAAGGTATCCCCTTCCTTCCCCCACTGACCACTTCTAGATGCTCTCCTAAGAGATAGCTATCTCCACAGACTCCTTAGAGTACTGTTTTTTTTAAAGATCACCAAGAGTGTAACTAATCCTTTAGTCAGCTAATGTCTAATCCCTCTATAAATCCATCAAGAAGAATGTTAACCCTCCTAAAGGAGAAGTATTTCCTTACACTTTCTTTAAAACTTCAATGTCTTATATGCTTCTTTGGGGTTTCTTTTTACATGCTATTTCATCAAATGGGCTAGAACAGTGATGGGGAACCTTTTAGAGACCAAGTGCCTAAACTGCAACCCTCATGATGCATGTGAGCTCCCCTCCCCCCACTGCCTTATCTCAGACAGGGAGGAAAGAATAACTCTCATTGGGCTGCTGGGCAGAGGGGTGGGTGAAGTGAGAAATGTCCTCAAGTGGGTGGAGATGGGGAGGGAAGCAGCCTCCTCCAGTACATATACCATGGGTTTGCCAACATGGGGCTAGAAAGAGTTCAATTGATTAAGGGTTTCCTGAGCAGATCCTTTGCTATAGGGCAGGGATCGGCAATGTATGGCTTTTGAGCCATATCTGGCTCTTTTGAGGGCCAGATATGGCTCTTTCTGCAGGAGCCATAAAGTCAATTTTTTTTCAGGCGCTGTTAAGAGGAGCGTGCACTGTAAGCACTGTACAGCTCTCACAAAATTACATTTTTAAAAATGTGGCATTTATGGCTCTCAAGGCTAAAAAGGTTGCCGACCCCTGCAGTATAGGGGAATGTTGTGCAAGCAAATACACTCTACCTAGCATGAACAGAGGTCAGAAGATCCTAGATTTAAAGATGAGAGGGTCTTTAGAGAACGAATCACCGGGGATGTGTTAGAGTTAGCTCTAACAAGGGAGAGCCCATTGTTAAATTTTCAGTGGTAGCATTTATAACTCAGAAATCAGCAATCAGCTACAAACCAAAGTTTGACTTATTTGTTGATTGTCAAAACTTAAGTATTAATAATGCAGATTAAACTCAAAAGTGCCTAAGTAGATTTACATCCTTATTTTTTCTCCCTAGAAAGTCCAGTTGTTAAATATTTACCAGTACACTTCTATATTGCTCTAAAACCACTGCTTGAGTTTATCAGGAGAGCAGAAGAAGGTTCAGGAAATTACATAATCACCAGACTGGAGGACAGTTAACTTTAAGCTATTATATTTGGCATTTATATAGCACCTTAAGGCTTTGCAAAATGCTTTATCTCATTTGAGTCTCACAATACTTCTGTATATATTCTAACATCTCATTTTAAAAATCAGTAAAGCCTAGGGGCAGCTGGATAGCTCAGTGGATTGAGAGTCAGGCCTAGAGATGGAAGATCCTAGGTTCAAATCCGGCCTCAGACACTTCCTAGCTGTGTGACCCTGGGCAAGTCACTTGACCCCCATTGCCCACCCTTACCACTCTTCCACCTATGAGCCAATACACAGAAGTTAAGGGTTTAAAAAAAATTTTAAAAAAATTAAAAGAAAAATGAGTAAAGCCTAGAGAAGTGATATGATCTACCCAAGATGATACAGATCAGGAATTGGGAATCTATTACTAGATTGTGAGAAACATTTGGGTGATCTCTAGGGAAAAGAACATTTCTGAAGAACTCTAACCTAGCCATATTCCTTTATATCTCCTGTTTCGAGATCTCCTGAGCCCCAGAAGGGTAATTTTGGAAACACTGAAACCTATACTCTGCTGCCTGCTGAACTATCCTAATCTCTAATGGCTGACAGCTTTCTAATGTTGCTTTATTATGCCCTAAGGCCTTAGCTTTTTGTTTTTGTTTTTTTTTTAACTAGTACTGTTCCTAACAAGCTAGAAAGGCTGAGCCCTGACTAAATTGTGGCACATGAATGTAATATAATATTACTGCACTGTAAGAAATGATGAATATGAAGAATACACAGAATGAGAGGACATGTCAAGTGATATAAAGTGAAAAAAAAGCAAAATAATGAAAACAGTATACATAATGACTACGACAACATAAATGGAAAGAACAAAAGAAAAAACCCATTCTAAGCATGAATAGTGAATAATTATAATGACCGCGTTTGACCCCTAAGGAGAGGTATAAGAGGTATAAGAATCGATCTCCCTCTTTTGCAGAGGTGGGAGACAGGACGTGTACCAAATATTGTCAGTCTCAGTAGACTAATGGTCAGTTTTGTTTAATATAATTTTTTCTTTGTTTTTATTCTTTTGTCATAAGGTATACCTGTCTGAGTTGAGGAGGTAGAAGAGAGATATTGGGAAATGAAGATAACATAAAACAAATTAAATAAATAAGAGTTATAAAAGAAAAAGGAAAGCTTGGGCCTAGCAATAGACTATATATTTGTTGTCATAGAACAAACCTAGTTAAATTCAGGGAAGCTAAAGAATAATGAGTTTTTAGGCTCTAAAACCTCAAAAAAATCTTTTAAGACAAAGAGGGTGGGGTGGAGAAATTTCTCAAACCCATATTATCACAGTTTCTTGAAGTACTAAGCCACAAGTTTTCCCCACATGAATCTCCCTGATTGCTAAGGGCTGGATCATCTGTCCTTGCTGAACTCAGGCACAATCTCAGCACCTTGTCAACCTCCAAGCCAGGGAAGTCAGACTTATCACTTCTCAAGAGGAAAGTAGAAAGTAGTCTTCCCTCATCTCTCCTGTTTAGTAATGCCCTTCCCACCTATATCTCACATAGCATGCTTGGGCATTTAAAAAATTCACTTATTCCACAATATTGTATGTAATACACCTCTCTCTTTTGTGTCTTATCCTAGTGTGACACAGAAGTCAGAAAACCAGCCTCAAAGCCAAGAAGATTTGAGTTCAAATCCTGCTTCTGCTATATGGCTTAGTTTGTGATTCTGCTCTAAGGAGAGACTTATCAGTCTGCAAGATGACATCAGCTCTGAAACTCACATCTTGTCAATATCTCCTGCCCCTGAGGCCCCTCCCTTCCTCTGATTTAAAAGGGTGGAGGGTAGACATCAGAGAGCTTTCATTATTTCTCCCTCTGGCTGCCCTTTACCAGGTGCTTCCCGAAAACCCTTTCCAGCCTCTTCTTTTCTGTTGTCTTCCCCCATTAGATTGTGAGTTTCTTTTTTCCAGGGGTTGTCTCTTGTCTATCTCTGTAACTCCAATCTTAGCACAGTGCCTGGCACACAGAAGATGCTTAATAAATGTGTATTGACTATTGACTAGGCATCTTGCTAAGAAGGTAAGTGATGCAGAAGACACCAGCCTACATTGGGAGAGTTTCCTTACTTGAGAATTCCCTATATGGACCAGTGAAATCATAGATCTAGTGCCTTTCTCTATCCCTATTTCCTAGGGTTGGCGAACCTTTTAAAGATTGCGTGCCCAAACTGTACCCTCAAGCTGCCTATGAGCCCCCACATTACTCCGGAGAGCAGAGGGAGTGCTTGGATTGGTCTGCTGGGCAGAGGGGTGGGGCATGTGAACATTGTACACAGGGGAGGTGGAGATGGGAACAGAGCACCCCCTCCATGCTGCTGGGGCACATGTGCCACATCTTTGCCAACATGGCCCTGGTAGAGTTCCCCAAAAGACTAGGCTAATGTGTTCATTTGCTTCATGAAGAAAAGAATGAGTCTGATCTAATTTTTTATCTCCTCCTCCAAACATTTAACGCCTTCCTTTGAACATAGTGGTTGTTTAATAGATACACATTGTTTTGAAAGCTATGATCAGTGGGATTCTAGAAAGAATTTAGAGTGAAGAATGAGTTATATTTTTTTGAACAGAGCTAATAAGTGACTTCGGTTTAATTAAATGAATATTTGTTACAAGTAATTTCTACCCCCGTGGGATGGGGAATGGGAAGGATAGAAAATAGATTTAAGTAAATTATTTTAAAGACACTTTGTTTAAAAAAAGAGTTTGGGGAGCTAAAAGTATGAAACACTATATACACATTCATATAAGGGCACTTTATTGTTAGTTTTGCTTAATTGTTTTACTTTGTTTTAAGAGAGCTCTCAGAGTAACCAGAAATGTTAGTAATATTAAGACAAAGTGTATCAGTAAAAAGTCTTTTAAAAGTTGCTTGCTGAATTAAATTATATCAAAAGCAGTATCTGGTTCTTTCAACATGTACTCCAAGTTAACTTGAGGATACATCATTAAGGCAAACTCCCTGCACTCAGGGAGTTATCAGTTGGCTTGGAAAGACAGGATTATGGGACAGCAAATCTCAGAGGAGCTAGTTTCAAATCCTGGCACTCCCACTTAAGTGATTTTAGGCAAATCACTTAACCTCTTTGGACTCCAATTTCTTCCTCAGCAAAATGAGAGATTTTAAAACTAGATGATCTCTACTGTCTCAGCTCTAAAGTCTCTACTCAGCAGTAGTAGTCAGAACTGCATCCCTTCTGCTCTCTAGGACTATAAGACCTAAACCTAAAAAATCTTCAAGGTACTCCTTAATCCAGGAAGCCCGTACCAGACATCAAGCCCAGTCCCTGACCAACAGAGAATATATCCTCCAAATCAGAGAAGATGAAGAAAAAATTACTCAAGGGCAACTGAATGCCCTCCTTAGACAAGGAGGATTTTTTTCAGTATTTGAAAAATTTCTTTTTAATTTCATTACCTATTGTGCTGCAAGGTTGAAGCCTCATCCGTATAGAGTAGCTTCAGCCAAGCAGTTTATTCAAAAACTAGGATGGTATTGCTCTGTATTTGACATGAGCCAGGTGACCAAGTTCAATAAATTATTCCCATGGAGAGAAAATCAAATGTATTTTTAACAAAAATGTGGTGTTGGATGGCATTTAGTGGCCATTATAACATTACTACTTGTAACAGATACCAATGTCCCACCACCATCTGCCATGTTAAGTAAGAAAAGAGCCCAGTTCCTACCCTTTAAGAACACTATGGTCTTACCCACTACTTGGTAAGAGGCCTATGGAAGCTCTTCTCAAAAATGCCAGTCTGGGCTCCTGAGCTGCCTCTAAGTCCAGTTAAAGTTCCTGAACCATTCCAGCTACTATTTGAATGCAGGTGACCATGCCAGAGTCATCATTAATCTCAGAAACAGAAGCCACTATTTCCTAGCTCTGCTCAGAATAACAACAGCTGGCATTTATAGAGAGCCTTAAGATTTAAAAAGTGATTTATAGACAAAACTGTTTTGATACACACTATCTGTGAGGGAAATATTACAATTATTACCCCCATTTTTACGGTCACATAACTCTGTTTGGCAAAATTTGAACCTATTGGCCATGACTTCAAGTTCCATGCCCTGTCCACCATACTAGAGGGGCCAGGTCAAACATTCAGCCTGCTTCCCTCCTGAGTACATCAACAACCAGATTAAAATATCAATTTGTTAATATTTAACAAAACAAAGAAAATACAATACAATATAGATTCATGTTTGAATCCTACTCTGGATTGTTATTATCTTTCTGAACTTATTAAGTCATTTTCCCATCTAATAGTAAGCAAAGCAGGATTCAAACATAGATTTTCAAACTCCAAATCCTCTGTTCTTTCCACTACAGCACATTGTCTCTAAATGCTCAAAGTAATATCGTAGCAATACCAAGGTGTTGGTTTGCATCGTTGATACTGTTGTAGTTGAGTCATTTCGGGCATATCTTGACTCTTCATGACTCTCCTTAGTGTTTTCTTGGCAAAGAGACTGGAGTGGTTTGCCATTTCCTTCTCTAGCTCATTTTCGGAAGAGGAAACTGAGGCCAATGGCATCATAACTTTTCCAGGGTCACACAGTTAGTTAATGTCTGCAGCCAGATTTGAATTCAGGAAGATGATTCTTCTTGATTCCAGACCTAGCACTCTATCCATTGTGCTACCTAGCTTCCCCCAGCTGGTTTGCATAGACTTCAACAATTGTCAGGATTTTCCAGTATTTCTTAAGACAGAGTATCTTTTTTGTTCAGCCTAGTAAAGGTATGTACCAAGCAGTGAGACATGCCTTGCTGGCCAAGTCTATTCCTCCACCAGAGATAAGTGGTTCAGAAAATCACAGCACAATAGAGCCATCCATTAAGATTGCCTAACTGCCTTTACTCTCACATTCTACTCACTACCAACATTCTGCTTTTTAATCTGGTTTTCGAAGTAGATTTTCCTAATGGAAAGAGACTATGCTGACCAGCCAATTGAAGTAACTGGTCCTCTCAGTGATTACATTTCTCACTGTCAGTTAATGAATTGGTATTCTGGTTGATTGGTCAGCTTGCCAAAATGGTTTATGCAAATTAATTCCCCAGAGCCTGATAACCTCTGAGTGGACTCATAAAATTGAGTTTCTGAGCCTTTGAAATTGAGGGCCAGATCTTCAGTCTAAGATGGCCCTACCAACATACTGCTTTCTAGAAGGCTAAAGGTGAGAGAAAGAGAAAGCCATTTCTTCCTAAACTATCTTCCAATTTTTAACAAATGACCTGTTAGAAAATCTTATACACAAGGATATTTCAAGGGCAGCTAAGTAGTGCAGTGGATAGAACACCAGGTGTGGCATCAGGAGGACCTGGGTTAAAATCTAACCTCAGATATTTCTAAACTATGTAACCCATGGCAAGCCACTTATCCCTAATGGCCTATTGCTGTTCTTCTATCTTAGAATTGATACTGAGATAAAAAGTATGGGTTTAAAAAAGAAAAGGGAAAATAAACCCAAATAGTATTTCAGGACTTTTTTCTTGTTTTTAGTTGATTCTGAATTTAACTTTGTAACCCTGAAAAGATTGTGTTCTATAAAGTATGGCATGATTTTATTGCATCAGTGACTGAAAGGGTCATTAAAGGCCTTCTATTCCAATCCCCTAATTTTATGGATGAAGAAATTGAGATCTAAGGACTTTGCCAAACTCACCTAGATAATAAACATCAGAAAAAGGATTTGAACACAAGTCTTCTACTCTAAAGCCAATGCTCTTTCCATTGTCCCCAGATCTTAGCTGGTATTATTGTCCTCAGGAAGCAGTTTTGATTAGTTTTGCTAAAAGTTAATATTAGTCAAACTTCAAAATAGAGCAATCCCCCAAATCATTACAAATTATGCTCTGCAAATGTATCACTATTGATATTATTATAAAAAATTAGTACACATTTTTTCTAAAAATCTCTTACTGCAACTGTGGGCAAAGCTAGGGGAACTTTGCCTCTACACAATAGGTTAAATTTAATCATTTAGTTTTAAGTAAGTAACAATTATTTGTCCACTTCTCAGATGATTTGAGGCAGAAATGTCTTCTATAGTGAGAAAAGTTACCTTTTCACGATTAGTCTACATTAACTTATACTACAAAATGTCTTTTACTCACTGTTTAGTAGTCTTTTTAAGAATTGTTTCTTCTTCTTCAATAGGCGCTGTTAACACGTGTTGATTTACAGTACTTAAATAGCTCTCAACATGTAACTGTTATGAAAAAACCAAAATTTCTGTCATTATAGTGGACTTTGAGATGCTCTACACGGTTCATTTACTTTCATTAGGTTAACATTCTGGATCTTGTAATTAAGCCAGAAGACAAGACATGTAATGCATTTCACTATGTTTATTACATGCCTAAGGTAATATTAGACGACTCAAGGCCAAATTACTTTAACTATCCCCAAAAGGGTAATAACCAACTAAGAGCCAAGCTTGGTCATAGTATCTTCCCACTACACTTCAGAAATGGGATGTATAGGAAAATAACTGAATTAACTGGTTCTCTGAATTTGCTAGGCAATATAGACATGAAGAAGTGCCCTTTCCTTAGAGTGACTCCAATATAAGCTTTGTGCAAGCATCTGAGGAAATATCTGGCCCTTGGGTAAGATGTCCTTGATGGCCAATCCAATGTCTCCAGCTGTGTCCAGAGCCCTAACACTGTGAGGCAATTTAGTACAATGTATGCATTAGGCTACCAGGGCAAAAGCATAGCCCACATTTCTTACATTTAGCAAAAACTCAGGAGGCAGTGTGATCATGCAGATAAAATGGCATAGTTAAAGTATGGAGAAAGGTCAGAAGGATGGAAAAATAGGAATTCTGGCTCTGCCAGATGGATATATAGGGGCCTCCTTTGAAAGATGACTTTCATTCAGTCCCTATGGCCTTGCCTCACTAGGACAGTGTCCCTACTTCCTAAATTTCCCAGGACAGTCCTGATTTTAAGAAAAGAAAATGTATTTTTAATGGGGCTTTTCAAAAGGAACAATTTCCTTTGTTACATTATATGTTCCAATTTTTAGTTTGGATAGTCATTATACTCATAGCAGTCATGTAAAAACTGAAATCAAATTTGCCCTTAGTTCTATGAATAATGCAGAGGAAGCTTTACTGTTTTTTTGTTTTCTATTTTAAATCAGTGTAATGATTGCTTCCCACTTACTTAATTATAGTATTATTATATTATGAAAATGGATTAATTGTCTGCAGACCACTTAAACTACTGGGAATATAATAAGTATATAATAGTAATGTTGGTATTGTTTAATTTCTCTATTTTAGGAAAATCTGGTGGAAACTCATTGTACTATAATGTATGAGCTTTATTGGCCATATACCTTAGGATAATCTATTCTTGAGATGGAACGTTTTAGTGACATGGCAAGGATCTAGAACAATAGTTCCCAACATTTTTGGAGTTATTACAACATACTGTTTGAATGATTTCATGAAAATCACATGGATGTAGTGTGGCATATATAAAGCCAAGAATTGACCTAAGATTTCAGTGGTATAGAGAACTCCCAAATGAGGAAACTACTTCTCATAAAGATCAGAACCCTTTCTGAAAATTACACTATTAGGTGGGGATTCTTAAATTAGGGCTTGTGAACCTGTTTTCTTTTTTAATATTTTGATAACTGATTTTCAATGTTCACATGTATGTGTGTATAAATATACACATATATACATATGTACAAATTTTCCCAAAAACATTTAATACAATTTTATTACAGCCTCCCAAGATAAATGGTGATACCCCAGAATTTCACAAATTAAGTTTTGCCAAATTCCAAATAGGGAGTGACCCAGTGGCCAGTAGATGGAGCTGTGGTGGCATCTCTTCACATTGCTTACATTGAATGACAGATAATCTATAAGTAAGAGTCAGTGGCCTGTGGATGGCACAGAAAAGATTTCCCAGTCTGGGAGGTATATAGTAGAAACAAGGAGTGGAGTTGGTATGCAGAAAATTAAACTAAGACAGGTGAAACAGGAAAAGGAATGGATAGGAAGATATTTATTAAACAAGTGGGGCTGTATTTCACACCAAAAGTTCAAGTCATCTCACCCATCAAAGTTCTTGGCCCTTCGGATCAGTGAGAAGAACCCATGTTGTGTAAAGGTGGGAAGAACCCATGTTGTTTAAAGCCCATAATTGCCCCACCTGAACAGACCTGCATATTATGGAAGGAACTTGTTTATACTGTGGTCAGTCAGGCACTACTCGCCTATGCCTGATTAAGGGCAAATGGGGACAGAACAATACCAAGAATTCTTTTGGATTGAGGATAAGACTGGAGGGAAAATATACTCAGTCAAAATGGTAGGACACCATGATAAGTAATATTATCAGACCTTATATATGGTTAGAATTAAGGTTAGGAGTCTCTCACAAATCATGTTTTCTTATTCCACAAAGAAGAGTTACTAAATAAAACATGTGCAAGGTTGCAATAGGACTGGGTCCATTTCAAGTGGGGACAAAGTGGCCCGAGCATAAAGGTAGAGGGATCCTTTGTAGTGAAGGCTTTCTGGACAAATCATGCTTCAAGTAAGGATTGGACTAGACAATTTAAGATTATAGCGTTAGAGCTGGAAGTGATCTTAGAGGTCATTTAGTCCAAGCCCTCATATTTTACAGATAAGGAAAGTGGGGCCCAGGAAAATTAAATGACTTGCCCAAAGTCACATGGATAGTAAATGGCAGAGGCAGGATTTGAACTTGGATTTTCTCCCTTGAAAACCAATGGTCTTTTCACTGTATCACAAGGTTTCATTCAGCTTCTCTAGGAGCATCAGACAGGTTAACACTTCTTGGATCTGGTGGATTTCATATTACTCCTGGAAGAACTACCACTTTCAAGGCCAGCTGGTAATGTGGTCCTTGAGAAAAAAGTAGATCACCAGTCATTAAAGTAAGATTGCAAAGCTTCCAAATTCTTGAGATCTCTGGGCCTCAAAGAAATCTGAGTGGCAAGGATGATGTTGTTAACATCCAAATAGCCTGGGAGGGGATGATATGCCACAGGAACTCAACTTCCTACAAGAGTGAAAAATCCCTTTTCCAGCTTGGCATAGAATTGCAGGTGACAGAAGCAGGCCAAGAATTTTCAGATCTGCAATATTCTGGGCAAGGACAAAGGGATAGAACATTGTGTCTTTTAATTACACAATTAATAGAAGTAAAAGGATTTTAGAAATCCTTTCTAGCCTAATTCTCCTCATTTTACAGATTAAGAAATCCAAAGCTCAGAGAGGTTAATTGATTTGTCCAAGTCCACAAGGTTGAGATAGGAACTAAATTCCAATCTAGTTCTCTCTCTACTATATGATATATATTTCACATATGAATTCTGGAACACAATGTGCATATTACAAAGCCTGAGGGGGAGAACCATAATGCTCAACTTCAGTCACAAGACAGTCTTCTAGTTATTGCCATTCTATGTGATTCCCCAGATATCCAAACTGATGAAACTGGCCCAACAAGTTAAGTATCAGCAGGAAAAGATACCAAATGGAATAGTAATGGTATTGAGCTTCCCACTTCTTCATCTTTACTAGGCCTTATCTTCTTCATCTGTAAAATGAGGGGAATAGTCTAGATGGCCTCGCCATCTGAGGTTCCTTATACCTATAGATTTATGATCCTACAGTTCTTTATGAATTGCATGGATTCCAGTGAGAAGAGAATGTCTAGAAAAACTCTTACCTAAAGTCGATAATTAGAAAATCTTAAAAGTGCCTGGGTCTACTCAGTAGGCCAGACACTCATGCTAGATGGACTGTAGGGCAGGCAGGGTTTTCGTGATCTTTTATCTCTCCACAATGAAAAGAGTTGGTGACTCCATTCTCAGTCAAGCTGTATGAGCTGTCAAGCATCCTTGGGTAAGTTCTGGGATGGCCCAGGACTAGAGTAGGGGTGAAATATAGAAATAAAGGGAACGGGTACCCCTGATGATGCCTGGTTTCCTCTGCACTATTCATGGTCAGGCTATTTTAGAATCCAGATCTGCCAGTAAGCAAACTCCTTCCACTGAGGGCCTGCAAACATCTCCCAAAATTCGCTGATGGATTCTTTACAACAGCTAAGCCAATTATGTGTGGCCCAGGGGAAAGTTTTTAATCAATTGACAGAAGATCTAAATTCAGCAACTCTGAGCAGAATTTAGCAGGCCTTCATTCTTACCACCAATCAATCAATAAGCAACTAAAGACATCCTGGGACAGGAAACTCAGAAAGGCATCTGCAATTTGATAATCTTGATTAGCCAGGATGGGATTTTTCTAAGCACTCAAGCATCCTGTGCCCTTGTTTCTCTATAAAATGGCCAGTTTTCAGTTTCATTACCTCTTACAGGGTAAGGGACCAAAAGAGACAATCTTTACTTACCTCTAAACAGGGTAAAAGACCATAACAGACTATGCCAGCACCCTCTACCAGATCCTAATTTGTCACCTCGTCTGGAACAATCTTGCCTTAGTAGATCAACTCTGGAAAGTTTTGCAAAGAATTATCCTGGGTACTGGTAGATATCAACCTACCCTAGTTATCCAGAAATATTCCAATAGCCTAGCCTTTGCTTATGACTAAAGCTATGGTGGACCATCCAACATTCTCCCAAGGAACCTCTGAGAATTTCTTTCAAGACCTTTATGACTGAGGGCTATTGGTTCATCAATCTCTGCTGCAAAAGCCAACAACTCACCTATTTCCTGTCTGCCATATTCTGGTTCCTTGTTTTTTCCTGGTAATTCATCTCCAACTAGGATCCCAATTTTATTTTGGGGATATACTATTCATGGCATTCCAGATAAAGATTCATTTTTTCATAGTTTTATCAGCCCTACTTGCCATTGCACAATTCAATTTTTAATAATTTCATTCATCTAAAAAGGTCCCTTGATATAAATTATAGATTATATCTCTGAGTTTTTATTTTATTTACTCTCAGCACCACAATCCACTCAGTGATTACTTAGATGAATCCTTTCTTTGTCAATTTGGAGTACATATTATGGGCAGCCAAAGTGATATACAAACAAGAATCTGATTGCTCTCATACTCCCTGGGAATCTTTAGATATTGAATATCAGTCTAAAAATTCTTCCATAACATCCCATGGATAGTCCTTCCTAAAAACTGGTAACTTGAGTGAATCCTATGGTCTCATAGGGCTAGGATTACTCTACTTTGCTACAACATGCTTAACTTTCTGATGGACATTTTTTCATATCTACAAAATCCTTCCTGGCTTCCCCAGTCTCTGCTGTGTTAGGATTAACTCAACCCTGAACTATCCAGTGTTTGGAACATATCCTCAGTAATTGTAGACAGTCAAAGAGATCTAAAAGATCAAGAAAATCTAGGAGATATTACACTCACAGAGGTGACAAGGCTGCTTCCAATGCCTGGTATTCCAGTTAGTTATTCACAATGTCATCTTCATGGCTTTAGTAGAGACATTTCAGCAATGCTACCTATCAAGCCTTGACTCCCAAGGAGATATAGTGTTCTCAATGACGTTACCATAGAGGAAATAGGACCAAGGACATTAGATGTATTGACCCACAGCAATACTGACACCAAGGAAAGAGAAGAGGCCATAAATAACTTGCTTAGAATACTGCCTCCAGCAGAGATATTAAATGAGATCACCCATTCTCTTACAATCGCTGCTCAATTTTTTAAAAAAACTCTTACCTTCTGTCTTAGAATCAATACTAAGGCAGAAGAGCAATGAAGGCCAGGCAATTGTTAAGTGACTTGCCCAGGGTTATACAGCTAGGAAGAGTCTGAGGCCAGATTTGAACCCAAGACCCCTCTCTAAAGGCCTAGCTCTCTATCCACTGAGCCACCTAGTTACTTCTCTGATCCATTTTTTTAATGCTTTGCCTCTGGCAGGCCCTTTGCTGACTCCCTGGTTTTGATATCACCTTGCCCTTTGGACTTAGCATTCATATGTTTTTTAGGTTGGCTCCCAATAAAAACCTGTGGTTTACTTTTCCTGATCACAAGTTGCAACTTCTTTTGTAGGGATGGGGTGGAGGGGTATTCTTTGGTTCCATTGATTGCTTTTAATTATTGGTGCTCATTGGCCTCATTCCCTTAGAGGTCTGAGAGCCAACAGTTTATAATGGTTGGTAGCCAAGGGATTGGTAAGATCAAGATGGTGACAGAGATCCATGCAAAGACCTTCTAAATCAGTATTCAAGAGATGTATTGAGGAGACCCAGCTGTGATAGGTGGGGCAGTATGAAAAGAGAGCATACAGATAAAGATTTTTCAATCAGGAGAAGATGTTTTTCATATAAGCAGTTTAAGCTGAAGACATGGTGGAGAAGGAAACTTAATAAAACAAGTCATGAAGCAGACAGTGTTGTAACAAGCAGAGAGACATTCCATAAATTTGTACCAGCAGTTTTGAGATTGTGGTAAAGAAGTATGTCTGGATTCAGTTTGGAAATTATATATGGAAGTGTTATAGGGCAGATAGGTGGCTCTGTAGATAGAGGACTAGACCTGAAGATGGGAGGTCCTGGATTCAAGTCTGCCCTCAGAGGCTTCCTAGCTGTGTAACCCTGGGCAGGTCACTTAACTCCCACTGACTAGCTCTTATTGTGCTTCTGCCTTGGAACTCATACTTAGTATCAATTCTAAGAGAGAAAGTAAGGTTGGTTTTTTTAAAGTATTCATGGATGAGCAAGTTTCAGTGGTCCTCTAATGTCAGAGACTACTTTGCTTTCTCCTTAAAAAGTTCTCTTCTATATCTAAGTTGGAGAAGGGCAAAATATTCTTCAGATGAATTAGGGTGTTGCCTGAGTTCCTATTGGAGGCCTTAGAATTCATATTGGAGAACAGTGGAAGGTCTCCCAGAATCTCAAGGTTAGTATGTTTTGACCTATGTGGTCACGAGAAAGAAATTCTTTCTTCAAATGCCCCTGGGCAATACAATTTAGATAGAATAAAGAAGTTTAATGTACTGGGATTAGAGTAAAAATACCTAGATTCAAGTCCTGACTCTACCAATTATCTATGTGATCTTGTACAAGTCACTTTACTTCCCTGGGCCTCGGATTCCTTAGTTGTAAAATCTGGGGATTGGACTAATTATTTCTATTGTCACTGGTATTCAAAGAAGGGAAGAAAGTGTCCATGAGACAAAGTCAATAGTAGGGTAGCAGGAAAAGTGGTTATGCTGAAGCAAGTCAAAGTAATGAGATCAAGCTGCCTGAAAAGGAATGGAAAAAATATTTATTGATTGCTGAATAGTTTAGCTATATATTGGAAAATTTCCATTTTGACCTACTCTTTTTTTATGGTGAAACTTGCACTACTTTGCTTTTTGAATAGGTGTAATTACAGACTTGTATAAATTACTGCAAAGGATGGTAGGGGCTTAGTTTCTTCCTAAGGGTATAGTTGAGGCAAGAGGCTCTTTGTACATTAAAATGTATAATTTTGGTTAACTGAAAAAAATTGGTTTTCTTTGTAATGCTACATATTTTATTTCATATCTTTTTTAATGCATTTTTTGCCTCCTGTAATATTTTTTTCTCACTTACATGTAAACAATTTTCGACATTGGTTTTCTTTTTTATTTTATTTTTTAAGCCCTTAACTTCTGTGTATTGGCTCCTAGGTGGAAGAGTGGTGAGGATGGGCAATGGGGGTCAAGTGACTTGCCCAGGGTCACACAGCTGGGAAGTGTCTGAGGCCTGATTTGAACGCAGGACCTCCCGTCTCTAGGCTATTTCATATCTTTAAAAACATTATTCTGAAGAGTCCATAGACTTCAGTAGGCTGACAATATGATCAATGCCACCAAAAACAAAAAATTAAGAACACCTTGACTAGGGGCTCAGGAATGGAGCCCTGATTATCAGCTACAACAAATAATAGAATCACTGTTCTAGAATGATTGCTTTTATGGTTTTCATCAATTTGTAGTAAACTAGAAAAAAACACCCAAAGACAAGATGACAACAATTTCTACTTCAATTTCTTTTTTAGCATCTCTACTAAAGTTTCATAATTGTTTGAATTTTATAATGTATCTACTAAGTAGGGCAGTTAGACTATTAAATTTCAAAGCATTATTAGTGTTAATAAATAGCAATTATAGTTCTTTTTTTCACAAAATTTTAATTTGATTATTTAAAATAATCCCTTTTGTATGCAAAAAAAAGAAAGGAGATATCTTCCCCAGTCTTTATTGGTGTGCACAGAGGTGCCTACATTAACATTTTTGCCTATCTGTAATAACTATGTACAGACTGCTTTGGGTTCTACTTTTTCCTTTTTATTTTTTCATATAAATATTTTCTTGTATTATCCTCAAGACATCTGTGGTGTGGTAGAGAAAAAGCCGTCCTGAGATTTAGGAAGGTCTGGATTTGAGTGCTGCCTTGTAAAGTGAGTTCCTTCCCCTCTCCAGGCTCCAGAAAATGCAGATTAGAACATATCTGCATAGGTAAAGGAAGTTTTCTCTCTGAATTTCCTTTACCAGTGAAATCACAGATCTCTAGTCCAGAGCATAACTTACATATGTTTGTATGTACATGTATAACATACATATATATTTTCATTTTTAATAATATGTCAATTATTTTCTAAACTTTTCTTTGATCAAGCTTAAAATACTTTTATAGAAATTATTGCTGGTGTATGATCTTATCTTTTATGATAAAATATCATAAGGATGACTTATGAGTAATTAAGGAAGATAGCAGTTAGATCAGTATACTTGGGTACCATATCAGGCCCTGGAATTGCATAAAATTCAATTTAACTTTCTTTTTAGAGACTATCTTTCTGATTTTTAAATTCATGTCCAAAATATACATTTACATACTCTTATCCCCATCTTGGTTCTTTCGATTGCTGTTTCAAGAGCCTGAATGTCAACAAGATCTTTTCCATCCTCTGGAATGTGTGCTATCTCTCTCTTTAGCTGATAAAGATCTTCTTGAACCTGGAGGTAGAGGAAAACATCAAATATTAGAGACTAAAATAATATAAATTTTTTTCCATTTAGAACAACTCAGGTGCATCCATAGGCACATGCATGTGTGCGTGCATGCATGTGTGTGTGTGTGTGTGTGTGTGTGTATTTAAGGCTTATCTCAGGTGACTTGGATTGGTAAATGAAATGAAACAGCCTAGATTATGTGACAGTGCTTAGAACCATAGTTGCCCCATGCCCAAATTTGAATGAATGTTGAAATTCTATCCCTGTTGTCAGAATTGAGTACTATGAAAAATGAAACTTTCTACTTTTTCTTCCTTATCTTAGATGCCCAATCTCTGTCAAATGGCTTCCTTATTCCATAGGTTACCCCTAAATATAGTAGATTGGAGGTCATAAGTAAGCTGGTCATCTTCAAAACTTGAAGGGGAAAAATCAAGAATTCCATTCAATTTGACCAATATTTATTAGGTGCCTTTTACATATAAGGCATGTGCTAGACACTGGGGACTAAGAGACAAAAATGAAATAATTGCTGCTTTCAAGGAGCTTCTATTCTAAGGAGGGTTAATTTATGAAATTACTTAAGATTAAATGATCATTAACTTGTAATGACAATAATAACTCACTTTTTTACAGTGCTTTAGATTTAAGAACTCTCATCATAACACTATGAAACAGACATTGTAAATATTATTTCTTTCTTCTTAAAGGTAGAAGAAACTAAATGTCAGAAGCTAAATAATTATTCAACCTTATACACATGCTCAGGTTTTTCAACTTCAAATCCAAAGTTCTTTCCTTTGTACCATCCTGCCCTGGCATTCATTCTCTATCTTAATCAGCCATTTTACCAAATAAACTATTTTGTGCAAAATCTGTCATCTGACTGGGATTCTGTAAAGTTGGCTTAACAAGTATGGAAGCAGGGGGCAGATAGATGGTTCAGTGGATTGAGAACCAGACCTAGTGATGGAAGGTCCCAAGTTCAAATAAAGCTGTGATCTTGAGCAAGTTACTTAGCCCTTTTGCCTAGACCTTACCTTCTGCCTTCAAACCAATACATAGTACTGATTCTAAGATGGAAGGTAAGGGTTTTCATTTTTAAAAAAAGTTTTTTTAAAGTGTGGAAGCATCAAGTTTCTGGTGAGGAAAGGGAAAAATATCACTGGAACTCACTCAAAACAAAACAAGAAAAAAATAGTGAATTTCAAATTTTTTTTATAATTAAGATTTTAATAGTTCTTGTTTGATCATCAGTATATAGACACCATAACTAATTTTTACATTTAAAAAATACTAGCAAAATCTAAAAATTATATGGTTGTGATCCTTACTGTTTTTCTGGTGACTTTCTTACTTTAAGTTTGGAGGCAACTCCCCCTCAAAAATAGTTCTCAAATACCAGGGTATCAAATATCCTGAATATGGATAAGGTATTAGGCCTTTAAAAAAGGAAATTCCACTAATCCTATATTTGACAAAACTACACTCATTATAGTCTTTTTTTCCCCATCTTTTTTATAGTTCATTAACAAAGTTGCTGGGGGTGGGGGAGGGACCTGTACCATCACTACCAAATAAGACAGTATCACAGATAACACAAAATTTTGAAAGGGAGATCCAATACCAGAGAGCAGTTTTATTTAAGAAACAATTATACTGAAAGACAAGATGGATACAGATGAATTAAAATAAGATCTTTAGGAGGCAGCTAAGTGGTTCAGTGGCTTTAGGCCTAGAGACAGGAGGTTCTGGGTTCAAATCTGACCTCGGATACTTCTTAGCTGTGTGACCCTGGGCAAGTCACTTAGCCCCTACTGCCTAGACTTCTGCTCTTCTACCTTGGAACTTATTACATCAGTTCTGATATAGAAGATAATAAGGGTTAATAGAAAAAAGATCTTTAAAATTCATGGTCACAATTTCAAAAGGTTGTTTTAAATGTATGGATGGTACCCATTCCATTTCCTTCCTTGTTAAATCTTTCCTCCTTATTGCTTGGCAGAACTAGCACCATCTGTTGAATATTCAGTGATCTGTTTTTATGTAGTCAGAAAGGAAAATGATCCATGAAAGAAACCAAAATATTTTCCTTCTTTAACACCTTCCTTTGATTAGTATCTTCCTTGGAAAAGATAGCTACCTCCTCTTGAGTGTCACACAAACTTGGAGTGGATTAGGCCCAATGGCATTGGATATTGCATGATCTGCACATTTATATTAGAAACCAAACTTCTAATGAATAAATACAGATGGCACTAATTATTGTATGGGCTGCTGCCACAAGGAAAACATTTTGTTATGCAAATTTATGAACCTAACACCTGTTTCTGCAACAGTAACACCAACAACCTACAAATTGGGGTCCTAAAGGCATTTTGAAACATTTTACCTTTTATCTATTAGTGATTACTTAATTCACATATTAAATCTATCTAATGCCATTGATTACTACCTATTGCTCCTGCAATGTCAAATGTTCAGAAGATGTGAATTTGCCTCTTTCCACCTTCGGGCATCACAGACTTGGAGACACATCTGGTCATTTGCGCTTGGCACAAAATGGCATTTAAGTGACACTTCAATGCACAGACTGGCACTTGTACACACCACTGTTTGCCCGGGCACCAAGAATGAAGGTATTAGTGTCATTTGATTGTTTTAGTCAAATTATTTCTACTGCAGATAGATTTACAGTCTCTATTATACAGATATTTGAGAAGTCCAATGAGCCAGTGCCAAAACAAGTCATACCCAAGACCTACATTTTTAGATGTCCCTTTCTGGGCACAAATAATTCCCTCTTTGGAGTTCACACATTCAGGTACTTATAGACTATTTTCTTATTGCAATGCTGAGATATGCCTGTTTTGTGCTCCTTTTTTCTTTGGTAAGCTGTCTCTTTCTCTTGTTTAATCACCTTCATACTCTGCCATTTGCTTATTCATTGTGAAGAGTGATTTGTCTATCAATCTGTAATTTTTAAATTAATCAGTCAAAAACTTAATCACCCCTACTTAACACTAAGTAAGAGAGTTCACAAGTCACTTACTAAAGTGGGTGACAACTCCAAAGGTGACCTCCCTGCCCCCGGGCAGTGCTAGGCAAATTGAAAGACTGTAATTGGTTCCTATAAAGTGGGTGAAGGGACAGGAAGTGATATGGCAAAAGGTCCAGAACTTCCTATCAAGGGAAGCTTCAACCTTTGACATTGGAGCTTGGATCTTTGATCTTGACTCTTGGACTGTTTCTTGGAAGACTGCTCTTGGATCTTCTCCTTTGGACTTCGGTGTTGGAAGACTTCACCTTGGGACTTGGCCTTTGGTCTTCTCCTTTGGAATTTGTCTTGGGTGGGAGAGTAGCTGGCCTTCCTTTCCTGGCTTTTGGAGAGACTGGTTCTGGAGATTCCTGCTTTGGAGGAGGCTGCGTTGGTGGAACTCTAGCTGAAGATACCACTGGACATGGGGAAGCTCCTGTGGGGCTAAGCCTCACCCCATTAGAGAAGGGCTAGTAGGCTTATTAAAACCTGTCTCTTTAGCTACCTTTTTCACTCTTTCTACCTCTGTAAATAAAACTACTAAAAGTCATTTTGACTTAAGCTATAATATTTTTAAATTGGCAACCACAATATTACTATAGAATTCTCATATTTAACATAAAACATAAATTTAATTTCTTACATCATGTATCATCCAAAAGAGTGCCACAAGAAAGAGTCAGGATGAAAATGTGGTAGAAAGCTTCTGGTGGGCAGTGATAAAGTTCATCAGAAAACATCCTGGTACATAACAACTGAGTATTAGCACTGACTACAATTGTAGAATGGCAGGAATGTGTTAATTGTAGATCAAAATTAATTTAATTAAGGTAAACAATATGCAAGGTAATATATACTAAGAACTGAGAATAAAAAGTCAAAAACAAAACAGTCCCAGACCTTGAGGAATTTACTTTTGGGATCATACAATGAGTGGCAGATGAGTAAATACAAGGTAATTTGAGGATACAGAGTCCTATCAGTGGAATATTAGGAAAGGAAGATAAAGATTCCAAGGAGGAAGTCACTTCTGGGTGTGGAGACAGTTTGAATGAACACATGAAGGTGAGAGGTGGATTTGAATTCAGAGCTTACCTTGTAGTCCAATTTGGCTAGAGAACATGAAGGAGAGAAAAAAGAAATGAAGTTGAAAAGATAAATTGTTTAAATGTCAAGTTGAAGAATTCATACTTTATTCTAGAGGTGATAGTCATTGAAGATTTTTGAGTATGGTAGCCATAATTGGACCTGGGACTTAAGAAGATGATTTTGTTAACTGTGTAGTCAGTGCATTGGAGGGAGAGATACAGGCATCAGGGATACCACTATAGGAGACTGTTATAATAGACCAGACAATGATGATGTAATACTAAATTAGAGCAGTGGCTGTGTATTGTATGAATGGCAAGAAATGAACAGATTTTGAAGAATGTTTTGAGGCATGATTTGACAAGTGATTGGGTATAGAAAATGAAAAAAAAAGGAAGATTCAAGATACATCTAAAGTTATGAACCTCTGTGACTTTCGAATATGTAGATTGCATCATATTACAAACAGAGGTTTCTGATGAACCATTTTAGTTCTCTTTACAGAAATAGAGAAGTTCAGGTGCTGGGGAAAGATAACAAGTTCAGTTCTGGACAAGTTGAATTTAAAATGCCTATAAGACTCCAGTTGGAGATGTGGGACTATAATTCTAATGTGGAAAAGATAAAATGACATGCAAAGATGAAAAATTAACTCAAAGGATTGAATTAAATCCCCAAAGGAGACAGTATAGAGACAAGAGAAAAGTAGGCCCAACACAGAGCATTGTTGGACACCCATGATTAATACTGGGTGAAGATCAAAGGAGAACCAGAAAGAGCCAGTGTTTCATAAGATAAGGAGTATCCAGGAAGACAGAAGAGTGGATAGTATCAAAAGATTCAGAGACGTCAAGGAGGAGGAATTCTAATAAAAGGAGTTAGCAGTTAAAAGCATTGCTAAAACTTGATTTTTGCATAAAACAGTGATAAAGCCATTGTAAAGGGTTGAAAAATGAGTAGGTAAAGAAGGCAGCTAGTAGACAGATGAATCTTTCTAAGAATATGGAAGTGAAAAGGAGGAGTGGTATAATGATAAATTAAGGGAATGGGAGGGTCAAGTAAAATTATAAAATCTACAGCACAGAAAAGGATAAGTAAAAAAAGTAAAGGAGTTTTTGAGATGTTGAATGGAAGAAAAAAAGGAACTCCTAGTTTGGGGGCTTTAAAAATGGAGAAAGTTTTGGAATAGTTTCTGTAGAGAGGAAAATAGTAAACCAGGGAAGCACAATGGGATTTCTGTGCAGCACTGAGGGCCCAGTCGAAATGATATAACATGAATTTACAATGGGTCAATTGGCATAGTTGTATGATTTTCCTCTAGTTCAGCAACTTGGGAGTAGGAGCAGAGAAATGGATGGTGGGGGTGACATAGGGTTGAAGATTAGCAAAAGGGCAAAGGATTCAAGGGTGGAGAACAGTTCTGGGTTCAACTGGTGATGAAGGGAAGAAAGTCAGACCAGAGTAGGAGTTGAAGGACTGGGGGAAATAGAAGGAGCAGAAATTTCAGAAAGGATGAAGATTAGTTTAGGGAGATTATCATCAGAAAGGGTAATTTTAGAGTTCAAGATTATAGAGGAGGAACATTTGGGGCAACCATCCCTGTGGGTGGCTTAAGCAGAGTGTAATCTAAGTCATGAATTGAAGTTGATGAGCTAGAGATTGAGGTGTTTGAGGGGTCAATTGAAGTCCCCAAGTAAAAAGCCAGGGGATTAGAGGAAGAAGATTTTGAACCATTTCTAAACTTGAAAAATTAGAGAGGGTAAGCTAGGGTCTGGTAGTTAAAAGTTATAAGTTATAAGGATGTGAGCAGGGTGTGATATGTAGATGAAATGGATATTTCCTTTTTTCTTTAAACCTTTACTATCTGTTTTAGTAATAGCTCTAAGACAGAAGGACAAAGGCTGAGTAAAGAAGGTTAAATGACTTGCTCTGGGTCACACAGTAGGAAGTGTCTGAGATATGACCAGCAGTCTTCCTGACTCTAAGAATAACTTGAATGAAGATATGGATTATCCAATTTACTGATGACACAAAAAGAAATCATTACTAGCTCATGTATTGTGAAATTACAATCCAAGAAAATGTAGATAATCTAAAACAGGAACTATAGCCTGGAATCTGGTATACTGCTTGTCATTTGTATGGCCTGGGGGTTAAGAATTGTTTTTACATTGTAAAATAAAGCAGTCAAATTGAAAAAGGCAGTTGGGCAGATTTGGCCCTTAAGACTGTAGTAGTTTGCCTATCCTTGTTCTGGTTATAGGACCAAATCTAATGAGACGAAATTTTAAAAGATGAAAATGTAAATGGTTCTACTCCTGGGTTCAAAAAATCAACTTGACTAGTGCAAGATAGAGAAGAGCCAGCTACACAAATGTTCATGTGAAAAGCATGGGGTGAGGAGATTAGTGAACTGTGAGCTCAATATAAGTTAACAGTGTGTCATAGCAGTAAAACAATTAAAGTCACTTTAGGTAGTTTTAATAAAACCATAGAATCCAGCATAAGAGAGGTCAGAGTAAGTGAGTTTGCACCCAAGCTTTGCCACTTTCTATCTTTGTCACCTTGGACAAATCATTTAATCACTCTGAGTCTCAGTCTCCTCATTTATAAAATTAAGTCTTTGGACGAAGTGGACTTCAAGTTCCGTCTAGCTTGAAATCAGTTAACTTATCAGTTTTTGTCTCTCTGCCCTGATCAGATCACATTTGGCGTTCAGTTTTAGGTATGACATTTTCAGAAAGGTACTGACAAGTTGGAGCACATTCAAAAAATGGAAATGAGGATGGAAAGAAAAACTGATCTCATTTCATATGGAGATAAATGGGAGGAAATGGGGATCTCTAGCCCAGAGAAGAAGGCAGGGTTACATATTAGCTATCTCTAAGTATTAGTCATTTAACTGAGTTGGCCTCAGTTTCCTCATCTGGAATATGAGCTGGAGGAAGAAATATCAAGCCACTCTCAGTATCTTTGCCAAGAAAACCCCAAATGGCATCATGAGGAGATGACACAAGTGAAATGATCAAACAATAATAATAACAAATAAGATGGAAAAAGTCTTAGGTTTGTTTTGTTTAGACACAGAGCAGGACTGAAAACAACCAGTAGAAGTTAGAGAAAGATGCAGATTTTTTCACCTAATGAAGAAAAATGTCCTAACAATTAGAGGTAATGGAAAGAGCAAAGGTTTTTCCTTATTAAGTAGTGAATTCCCCATTGCTGGAGTTTCTGCAAGCACTTGATGACCACTAATGAGGATACCTGCTCAAAAATAAAGGAACCAGATTACATTTGAGGTCCTTTCAAAGTCTGCAATTCTATGATTCTAGATTATTATAGAAGGACCTGTCATTGAAATGACATAGGGAAAGAAACTATCATATTCTCTCTTTCTGGTCACTTTTCTTTTTTTTTAGGCAATGGAGGTTAAGTGACTTGCCCAGGGTCACACAGCTGGAAAGTGTCTGAGGCCATATTTGAACCTAGGACCTCCCATCTTGAGGCCTTGCTCTCAATCCACTGAGCTACCCAGCTGCCCCTGTCTGGTCTCTTTTCAAATAAACCCTTTTACCATATTGAAATTTGCCCATAATCTTTTGTCAGTTATCTGATTATTTCAGCACAATGGCATTTAATATATCTCTTTTGAGAGTATCATTATTTTTTAAAATCCTTATCTTTTGTCTTAGAATCAATACTTGATATCAGTTCCAAGGCAGAAGAGCAGTAAGAACTAGGCAATTGGGGTTAAGTGACTTGGGGGTCATATAGCTAGGAATTTTCCAAGGTCAGATTTGAACCCAGAGCCTCCCAGCTCCAGGCCTGGCTCTCAATCTACTGGCCACCTGGCTGCCCTGAATATCAGTATTTTTACTGACCCTTAAAAAAAAAAAGAAAAAAGAAAGAAAACTTTAGAATTGTTAGCATTTCTTTATTATTTCTAAATATGGAGTTACATTCTATGGAGTTACATTCAGCTCCTTTTAAATCCCTGATATCCTCCGTCAGTAATGGCTTATACACCATGTAATTTCTTGTTTATATCTTTCTTATGCATTTATCACATATCACGGTTTATGTCATGGTTCTTAGCGTATACATTTTTCCCTCATGAAGGCAAGGAATCAAAACATTGTTTTGCCCCCAAAAGGTTAGTGTAAGACTCTGCCTTTATTATATAGGCACATTAACTGAATTTGCTCTAGAAGTAAACAGGCCTACATCCCCCCATTGTCAGAAGAAGCTCCTAGACTCTTTATCTGTGACTTCTTTTTTTACTAAACCATAGATTTAGAGGTAAAAAGGACCTAGTAACTATGTTTCTAACCTTCTTGTTTTACATATCTCTCAAAGAGTTTAAGTGACTTGTGCAAGGTCACATGGACTTTAAGTGACAGTCGGGCTTTGAATACAAGTCCTCTGACTCCAAAGACTAATTACTTCATTATAGCACTTAGTCAATAAACATTTATTAAACATCTATTTGCTGTGCTAAACATCGGCACATTTCTTTTTTTCCCAGTTTTATTATATTCACTTTCATGAATGGTAAGGAGGGTATATTTTAGTTGTATAGCACCCTTCTCTGAGAAACCTTATCCCCAGATACCCTAGCCTAGTGGTTCCCAAACTTTTTTGGCCTACTGTCCCCTTTCCAGAAAAAATATTACTTAGCCCCCTGGAAATTAATTTTTTTAAATTTAATAGCAATTACTAGGAAAGATAAATGCACTTGTGGCCATCACCACTCTCTGGATCGCCACAGCTCCCAGCAGGGGGCGGTGGCGCCCACTTTGGGAATCACTGCGCCTAGCCAAATATTCAATCAACAAACTCTTATCAAGTACCTACTACGTGCTAAGTACTGTGCTAGGGCCCTTGGAAAAGTGCATTATAAATGAATAGAACGCAGTTGTAGGGGTTAGGTAGCCACAAATGGTTGATGAGGGACATCATTCATACAGAATGAACAGATAGAGCTGAATTTGGAACTAGGGATTCTGAAGAGACAGAGATAAGGTAGTGCATTCTAGGAGACTGGGATGGGAGATGAATGGCAAAAGGCATAGCAAGACCAGTTCACTGGACCATAGGTTATGTGCTGAGAAATAATGTATAGCAGGTTTGAAAAGGTAGGTGGAAGCTACATTGTGAGGGGCTTTAAAAACCAGGCAGAGGAAAGGCTGCATTGATGCAACTGACAAAGTGTCACAAAATGTGACAAAGTGTCTAACCTGGAGTTTAGAGAGCAAAGGAATGCCCAATGGCATGATCATTAGATCTGTATTCCAGGAATCTCACTTTAGCAGCTATGGAGGAAAGATCAGAGAGGGGAAAGACTTGAGCAGGCTGTTGCCATAAACCAGATGAGAGGAGATGGTGGGGGAAAGATGGAAATGTTGAGAGCTATTGTGGAGGCAGAATAGACAAGACTTTATAATTGTCTAGATAATGCAGAGGAATAAAGAATAAGCTGGAATTGTGAGCTAGAAAGACAAAGGAAGATGGTGGTGCCATCACAGAAATGAGGATGATTAGAAGCAGGGTAGGTCTGAGAAAAAAAACTGTTTGGGATATATTGAGTTTGACATGACCGTAGAACATCTAGTTTAAAATGTCCCATAGTTGGTTTGTTATGTGAGATTGCAGCTTAGAAGAAAAAATAGGAGTGGATTTATGTAGATCTGGAAGTCATCTCCATGGAGATGATAATTGAAACCATAGTGGTTAATGAGATCACAGAGAGCAGAGACAAGAATGAGGCCAGAGTCTTGTAGACCAGCCTACAAAGTAGAGGAATTATTCAGAAAAAGTTCTAATAAATATTTGTTAGAGAAGTGCATCTAAGGCCAATTTTTCAATAAAGTTGATGGCTACTTTAAAAAAAATCATAGTTTCTGGGGGCAGCTAGTTGGCTCAATGGGTCAGGCCTAGAGACGGGAAGTCCTACGTTCAAATTGGATCTCAGACCCTTCCTAGCTGTATGACTCTGGGCAAGTCACTTAACCCCAACTATTTACCCTTTACTGTTCTTCTGCTTTGGAACTGATAGTTAATATTGATTCTAAGACAGAAGATAAAAGTTTTTTTAAAAAAAGACAGTTTCTGAACATAAGAACCATTTGGGCTTACATCAAGTCAACTATTCAATATCAAGTAATTTTTTTTGATGTTGTGCTAATTTCTAATTAATAGTTGAATTGAATAAGCCTCTATGAAGACACCTAATAAGAACAAAAGTGAAGTCTCTTAGCACTAATAAAGGAAAATATCTGTTGAGCAGCAGAAATAAATTTAGTAAAAAGATGATCCAGCGGTTTTTCCAAGATTAGACCACAAGCATTCACTGTTCTATTTAATGATTTCAACATTTAGGAGCTATCATTGTAACTATATTAAAATCTTATAATTCAGACCAATTTGTAGAGGCCTGTTTAAATGAGTAAAAACTTGAGTTACAGAAATTTTAAAAAAGAAATGCAGTTTTCAAGTAAATCATTAGCTCAAATGAATTTAAAATAATATTGCCTTGAAGAGATTTGTATAGGAAAGTTGTTTTTAATGAATAAGAAAAGAATGCTGTGTGAGCAGTGAATTTTTGTATTTAAATGAATTTTAAAACTGTATACTTCTTTGTGGATTTTCACTTGTCATTTCATTGGGATAGTAACTTGTCCAGGAACACAAAGCTGAGCTAGCACTTAAAACCAAGTCGTCCTTACTCTGAGGCCAGCTCCCTCTCTCTCTACTACAAAAAAACAAACAAACAAACAAAAAACACACAAAAAACTGCCTGTTTATTTTTTTTAAGTAATTTAAATGGATCTTCCAAACTGTGTGTAGCATTAATTTATATTTAAAGAAAAGATATGTTAAACCATATTAAACTTCCATTTATTCTCAATTTGAATTTCACAAAATCCAGATCAGTAGAAACAGAATTGGTAAGGCTTAATTGTGTAACCTTGAATTATTTTAGGGCATCTTGGCGCTTTGTAAATCAAAGAGATTGCAATGAACTGGTCAACAATATTTGAAAGATCATGGAAAATAAGAGAAGTACCACAAGATTGGAGAAGTTCAAATGTTCTGATTTTACTAAAATAAGGGAAGAAAAAGAAGTTAGCAAATTATAGGGCAGTGGAGTTTGATTTAAAATTCATTTAAAGAAACCTAGGATGCATTATTAAAAGAAATGCTTGGCTTGACTAATATGTAGAAAAGAATCCAGGAAAAGTCAATCTGTCTTTATCAAGAATTACTCATGGCTGCCATTACCAGTCTTGGAGTTGGGAGGACGTGGGTTCAAATGTGGCCTCAGACGTTTCCTAGCTGTATGACGCTGGGCAAATGACTTAATCCTAATTCCCTAGTCTTTACCACTCTTCTGTTTTAAAATCAATACTAAGACAAAGGTAAGGGTTTTAAATTAAAAACAAAAAAAAAAACAAAATAAAACTTCACGCAAGACTAACCACTATTTCCTCTTCTGACAAGGTTAGTAAAGTGTAAAGTCAGGGTAAAAAGAGACTATTTATGGAGATTTCAGTAAAGTATTTAATAGAATATTTCATATTCTTTTTGTGGAGATAGAAAGATGACCTCAACATTTAAGAGTTATCATTGTAACTACATCAAAATCTTACTAATTCAGACTAATTTGAAGAAGCTGGTTTAAATCAGTAAAAACTTAAATTACAGAGATCGTAAAAAGAAATGCAATTTTTAAGCAAATCACTAGTTCAAATTAATTTAAAATATTTCCTAATAGAGATTTATGTAGAAAAGAGTTTTTAATGCATAAGAAAAGAATGCTGTTGATGCAATGATAACACAATGAATGATGACAATACAATTAGATAGATTCCAAATGAGTTAAATTTGGGGATTCAAAAAGTAATTGTTAATGACTGATATTCCCTTGGAAGTGGCTCTCTGGTAGAGTGAAAATTTTGTATTGCCCTCATGCTATTTAATAGTTTTATCAGAAACTTTCTGAGGATAAAGATGGTGGCCTTATCAAATCTATGTATTACACCAAGTTGGGAAAGAAAGTATAGTTAATATATTGGATAACAGAGTAAGGATGCAAAAAAATATCCTGAAAGGGGGGCAGCCAGGTGGCTCAGTGAATTGAGAGCCAGGCCCAAAGATGGAAGGTCCTGGATTCAAATCTGACCTCAGACACTTCCTAGCTGGGTGACCCTGGGCAAATCAATTAACCACCACCGCCCCCCACCCTCCCACCCCTGGCCCCTTTGCCTATCCCTTACCACTCTTCTGCCTTAGAACCAATACACGTTATTGATTCCAAGATGGAAGGCAAGGGTTTAAAATATATATGTATCCTAATAACATGAAATTAAGTTGAAATAAATGTAGTCTAACAGTTGCATTCTAAAGATTAACTTCACAAGTATAAGGTGGGGTGGGAAAGGTTGGACAGTAGTTGTTTCATAGAAGATCCAAGGTTTTAGTGTACTACAAACTCAATATGAGTTATCAATGTGATGCAGAATCTAAAAAAGCTAATGTGGTTTTGAGCTAAATAAAGAGAGATGTAGAATCCAGGAATAGGAGGATTATAGTTTGTCTTCTACCCTAGTCTGACCACATCTGAGGTACTGTATTTACTTTTGGGAGCTACAGTTTTGGAAGAATATTGATAAACTGGAGAACATATAGAGGAGGGCAAAAAGAATGGTAATGTAATGGCTCTTAAATTCCTGGTTTGAGGACTGGAGAAAGGAATGGGAATGCTGAGGTAGGTAGGAAAAAAATTTGGAGAGACAAAATTCTTGTCAACTATTTAAAGGTCAGCCATACGGATGAGGGATTAGAATGTTCTGTTTGTTCCCAGAGGGCAGGCAGACCTAGGTGAAATTGGTAATAACTGTGAAGGGGCAAATTTAGGAAATTTCAGGAAAATATTCCTATCAGAAGTGTCTTTAAATAGAATGGGGTACCTCAGGAGGTTGTGAATTCCCTTTTATTGAGGGTCTTCAGGTTATAACTGGACTGCTTATAAGGTATCTTATAGTGGGGTTGAATAAGAGTTAAGAAAAGTTAATCATGTCCCCATGTTTAGGAAAATCCATGCTAGTTTTTTTAAGAATAGCACTAGAGATTGAGAGCTGGAAGGAACTATCTCTTTTTACAGATGAGTAAACTAAGGCTCAGAAAATCCACACAACTAATAAGCATTAGAGGTGGGATTATAACAGGCATTTTCCTGTTTCTTAAGTTTAGCATTCTGTATATTATGCCACATGCCAAGTATCAAGTTATGTGGAAATCTATGGTCATTTCATATTACAAGTATATTATATAGGATTAGATGAACTGTTTTACCTTTGTTTTGTTTTGGTCTAGTCCAGTGATTTCATTGTGGGGAAGTTCCATATGGGAAATAACCTCCAATAAAAGATTAACCTAACCATTCATCTTTAATCTTAAAGAGTTGTTGAGGATAATGAAATTTTGTCTCTCCAAATAAATAAATGATTTATGATCCCCTAGTTAGTATGTGTCAAAGGCAGAATTTTAACCAAAGTCATTTTGATTCCAAGCCTGAACCACTCTGCATTTTACCCTACTAGCTTACTCAGTTTCATTTCAGCCTGTGTCTATTGAATGCTTACTAAATTAGACATTTTGGGGGCAAAGATCAGCTTGAGTTCAACAAGCTAACATTTGAGCAACAGAGGTTAGTGGAAAAAGCTAGTGCTGCATATAAGACTTGTATTTTGGGTGTGCCACTAGTTTACTCTGTGACAAGGTAAATCACTGAATCTTTTGGCCCTAAGTTTCTTTATTCGAAAATAAAGAGGTTATGCTGCATGGTTATTTTTAGTTCGGGGTCCATGAATTTCAGTTAAAAAACTTTTTTTTGATAAAGACATTTCAATATCATTGGCTTTATTAATAATCTTGTGCTTTTTATTTTATGCATTTATAAATTTAATTCTGAGAAAGGAATTTGTAGGTTTCAACAGAAAGCCAAAAAAGGGTTCATGACACTCACATGCACAGAGTCTGTGACTGTGACTACAAATTACTCTTAAGTAACTTAAGCAAAGTTTTTTCTATTGTAAAGTGGAACTATAACAGCATCTATCTAGTAAGGCAGTTGTGAGGATCCAATGAAATATTTTTGTAAAGTGCCTAGTACAGTGCTTGACAAATAGTAGGTGCTATATAAATGTTAGCTATTACTATTGTTGTTGTTACTATTAACTAGAAATTATGATCTTTATGGTCCTCTTCCCTCCAAAAGTGTCTTGTATTTTTTAATTTACTTTTATGTTTACGTGTTGTTTCCACCACAGAATATAAGATTTTTGAGTGTGGGGACTGGTTTATTTTTGTCTTTATATTGCCAGTGCCCAGCACAAGATAAGCATTTAATAAACTTTGCTGTACATAGATACATAGTGGTCCTCAGCTTTTATCCTCTTGTACAATGTTGCATCTTATGCTGTTCTATTTCCTTTAGATCACTTTTCAAGTATGTATGCTTCTAGGTGGGTAGCTTAGGGACTTGGAGTAGAGGGGTAAAAACTTAGCAAAATGAGAGATTTTTTTTTTCAATTTTTAATAAAGTTTTTTCCCCCCTCAATATTAGAAAGGGAAAAAAGATCAATTTTTTTCTTTTCCTTTTCTAACATGATTATGAGCAAACCCCATTCGAAATGCTTTTTGCTCCTTTTTATATACTCACTTTTATATAGTGTTTTGAAGTTTACAAAAGCATTTATAAATATATAAAAAAATTTATAAAAATAAAAAATATTTTTTTAGCCAATAAAGTCTGTGAACCAAGGTCTTAATGGCTGGGTAGATTGTCTGTGTGTGTAGCTGGAGAGCTGTTACACCAGTATTGGTGTAAGGCCTGTCAGTAAGAACAGCTTGGGGTTGCACTAAGCAGGGAACCAAACCAGAAGCTCAACGCTGCCTGGAAGTAGACCGAGAGTATAGGGATGTGGAAAGAGGGGGACGGAAGAGAACCTTTTACCACCTTCACTAAGATGGCTCCGATGGGATCACGCTGATCGCTTTCTTCGGCCATGGTAAAGGGAACGAAGATGGAATCAGCCTTTGAGGCGACTCCCCAGAGTTTGGGGGAGTAAGGAAAGTGTGTTCATCCCCATGACAACGAAACACGCTTCCAGGCCGGTTCGAAACCACCACCGGAAGGGGGAGCGTAAGGGAGGAGCTTGGACAGTGGACTTTCACGCTTCTGCGGGGGTCCCGAGCCCCTGCCTTTCGGAGGGCTGCCCCTGAGCTCGTGCAGTTTTCTCTTCCGCACTCCCCCTCGCGGCTTCAGAGGTGGTGCGATCCAGAGCGGAAGTAGCTCTGGGAGCGAGGTGGCTAGGACGAGGCAGCTATGGCTGCTGGCGTGCCCTGTGCTCTTGTCACCAGCTGTTCTTCCACCTTCACCGGGGACAGGCTGGTCCAACGTGAGTAACCGGGCCGTCGGACTTCCTTTTGAGACTCCGGCGGTACAGATTTGAAATGTGTTCTGGCCTGGGCCTTGACATCCTCTGCTGCTCTGAAGGGAACCTCCCTCGCCCAGGCCGAGGAGCCGGTCCGGAGTTCCTGACCCGCCTCTCAACCCAGGCCTGGGGAGGTGCTCTCTCAGGGCCGCAGGGACAGTATCCTGGATGCTCCTCCTTTCCTGTACCCTGGGATGGGGCTAGTGGGGGAAGAGGTCGTACGGGGGAGTGGGGGGGGGGTAGGTGAGTGTTGACAGGCCCGGGGCCATGACTCTTCTTTTGCTCGGGACTGTGATTGGTTCTTCCTTGCCCCAACTTTAAGGTGGTGATGTTATCTCCTGTTCTGGAGCAACTCCTTAATTAATGAAATTATAAAGTGGCCATTGATAAAGAGAGGTAATAATGCAGAGAACTGCCTTCTAGTCCTCATCTTGATCTGCAGAAGCTCTGTGAACAGAATGAGTTTCAAAGATTAAAAACACTGGGTTTCGAGGGAACTTTTCCTGGCTTGTCTTAATAGTATTCATAATTAACATTTTTATGTGGTGCTTGTTATGTCCCAGGCACCAGGCTAAGCAGTTGATGTTTGCTATGATCCTGGGAGGTAGGTACTATTATATGCATTTAAAAGACTAGTTAACTAAGGCAGAGATGAAATGACATGTCCAGGATCATGCAGCTAATAAGTGAAAGCATATCTGAACTCCGGTCTTCCTGACTCCAGGCACTGCACCACCTAGATCTAGGGAGATTTTGACATGTATCCAGGTCACACAGGTAGTCCAATTGCCTCCTTCCAGCCAGTTCATCGCTATCCTTAATAGCTCAAACTATGTAACAAGACAAAACTATTTGGCTCTGGTTAAAAACAAAAATAAGATTAATAGAACAGACTAGATAGTCAGAAATGGAGCAAATCAAATCAGTAGCACAAAGTTGCATGACCCAAAGAACATAATTAAAACTTCCTTTTTTGACAGTAACTTCTGAAGAAACTGTCAGTTTGGCACAAATTAAGTTTGGACCAACATCTTATACCTACATTAACATAAGCTACTAAAGGATTTGTTACCTGAGTTTTTAAATGGTTGACATTTTTTTAGAATGAACAAGGAGGGGAGCTTCATTTTACTTCCATAGTTAGGAGAAACTTTTGCTTATTTGTAAGATCATTTAATTTTAGAGTGGGTAAGAATCAATCTCATTTTAGAGAGGAAAAAACTGAGACTCAGAAATGAGGACATATATTTTGTTCAATCAAGTTGGACTCTTTGTGACCCTATTTGGGGTTTTCCTGGCAAAGATATTAGAGTGGTTTGCCATTTCCTTTCCCAACACATTGAACAGTTAAGGAAACGGAGGCAAACAAAGTTAAGAGACTTTTTTCAAGGTGGAACAATGAAATAATAGAAATGTTAGATTGCTTTGGAACAAAGAAACCAAATTACTAGCTGGAAGACATAGAATCCTGCGGCTTTATTCACATAAGACAAAACATTCTATTAGAGATTACTTCATAGCAACATATATACCTTCTATTCAGGATACCTCATAGAAGATATAAAGCTTAATTGGTTGAAATCATTAAACACCAAAAGGGAACAGATAACTAAATTTTGTCTAGTCTAGCCAATTTAATCAATTTAATCAATGTAGTACTACTAAATCTGAAAATAAATTTGAGTATTATTTTTTTTATGTTTTGAATTGGCACAGCCAATGCAAGGTACACAAATTTTTCCAATTATTTAAGTATAATGCGTTTATTTCTAAAAGAAGCATGTTGTAGTTGTATTTATATATTGTGTGTATCAAATACTTTTAATAATTTTGTAGATAGATTTCCTGGGATCTTCTTAACATTTAATCCTGACTTTTGCTAATATGGTAAAATAGACAGCTAGGTGTCACAGTTTAAAGGGCTTGAAGCACAGTTAATAAATGCTAGCTACCTAGCTAGCTAGCTGCTGTAGTAGTAGTAGTGGTGGTAGTGGTGAAATCCTAAAGATTTTGTGGAATTTTTTTGGTAACTAAACACATTTATTTAAACAATTAGCTGAGGTAGCTCCTTTGCTGAGTCTCTAGGCTTTTCTTTGTACATCATCATGTCATCTGCAGATAGGGATAACTTTTCCTTTTATATCTTGATATTTATAGCTTCAATCTTGTTCTGTTGTCTTATTCTAGCTAGCATTTCTAGGCCAGTGATACATGGGAGTAGGGAAAAGGAACATCCTTATTTTACCTCTCTTTCTACTGTGAAAACTTATAATATCTTTACATTGCAAATAATAAAGGCTCTTAATTTACATATATGTTTTTAATTATATAAAAGGGTCACCCCATCTATGTCTGTTCTTTAGCCTTTATTTAAAAAAACAAACAAATGAATACTGTATTTTGTCAAAGATCTGTATCTATTGAAATAATTTTGTGATTCTTGTTTGTCTTATTAAATGATTAATTGTACTAATTATTTTTCTATTGTTAAGCCATTTTAGGAACCCCGATATAACTTAAAACTGATTGTAGTGAAGTATTTTCTGGATCTGTTTCTGTAGTCTTTTGAGAGTATAAAGGTTAAAATGAATGATTTGACAAATATTTATGAGTTAAAAAGTTTGGTGTGGTTGTCGTTTATAAAATATTAATTCTTAAGTCAGAGTCTGTTAGCAGCTCTTAACAATTTAGTTTAATAGAGATATAGTAAAAGAGAGAGATGTAGAAAAGAAAGAAAATATTGTCTAGCTAGATACTCTATAATTGCTGTTCGAAGAAGTCCAGCTTACCACCAGGCAAGGGCTCCCTCAAGTCCTGATCTCCATGTGGAGTCAGCGTTGTGATAGTCTCTTTAGCCAGAAGTCCCCATGGTGTCTTCAGTAAGGGTTCCTCCAAGCCTCTTCCTTCAACTCCAGTCACTCAGCAAGCCTCTCCAGAGCAGAAAGCTCCAGGCCAGAGAGTCCAGGAAAAGGTGACTACCTCTAAGAATTTCCCTTCATCTCAACTCACCAAAGCAGAATGAATCCAGGAAAAAAGTCCCAGACCATGTGCATTCTGGCCTCTTAAACCCCCTTTTCACATCAATTCCTGTCTCTTCCCCCCTCTTCACAGGAACCAATCACAGCCTTTCAGTTTGCCTAGCACCTTTGGGGGTGAGAGTTTCTTCTGTTAGTGATTTACTTAGTGTTAAGTAGGAGTGCTTTAAGTTTTTGATTAACTTAAAACAGAGAGTTTTAAATTCTTTTTCATAAGAGTAATTTTGTATCAGTGTTCAGTAATGAAATTTGGGCTACAGTTCTTTCTCTGCTTTGTCTCCCTTGGTTTATATATCATAATCACAAATTTTTCTCAGGAATAATGTTTGGTCAATATTATCAATCTTTAATTGTGAGAGTAATTTTTGTAGCATAGATGTTAATTTCTTTTGAAATACTTGATAGAATTCACTTATAATTCATCTGATTCCCTCTACCCATTAGCAGTTTATGACATATTTCTTTTTTTTGACACCAGGTTGTTTAAAATCTCTTGTTTTATTAATGTTTCTTACATATTTTTAGCTATATACTCACTTCCTTTAAATTTTCTATTTTGCTGCCATGTAATTGTGTATAGTAGTTTCTGATAATTTTCTTTCTTAACTGAATTTGTTGTGATTCACTTTGTTCACTTGTGAAAAAAGATAGCTTTTAGTGTCATCATTTCTTTAATCTTTATTTTTCAAGGTTATTTCTCCTTTAATTTTCAGAATGTCTTCTTTTGTAATTGTTTTAGGTTTGCTAACAAATAGTTTTAACTGCATGTTCAGTTAATTTTTCCTTTTTTCCATTTTGTTAATATAAATTTTTAGAACTTTAAATTTTCCTCTCAGAACTTTAGTTGTGTCCCATAAGTATCATGACTTCAGTGTTACTATTCTTTAACATAATTATTGTATCTATAATTTCTTTTATTGAAATTCTCATTCCATTTGTCAAATATTACTTATGTTATATAAGTTACAATACTTATTGTATTGTAACTAAAAGAATATTGTTTCTGCAGCTTAGCTTAAATTTATTAATCTTTGTGCTTTAATCCTTTATGTAAGAGGTTGATGATAAATCTTTGCCTTGTTTAATATCCCATTCAGAAGTGACCATATGTTAGTTAAGTCTAGTTTTTTTCATCAATTTCTTCAGCTTTATATTTTCCTTTCCATTTTTCTGTTGAATTTATCTAAATTTGAGAGATATTAATGTCTCCTACTTTTATTTTACTCAATGTTATTTTGTTGTTTTGTTAGTGTTGTCAGTGTCAATGTTATTTTGAAATTAATTTAGCTTTCTTTTAGGAACTTAAACACTAGGCAAATTAGGTGCACATATATTTAATAATAGTACTTTTTCATTGTCTTTGTGGTCTCTAATGATAATGTAGTTTTCTTATCTCTTGACATTGCCATTTTTGTTTTCTTTTTTGTTTTGTTTTCTTATCTGAAGTCATGATTTCATCTGCTTTTTAAAGAACATTTTAGTTTTTGTTTTAATCTCTTATTTTTCTTCCACATATGTCTGAACATTTTAAATGTGTTTCTTGTATACTTCAAATTATTGAGATTTTAAATTGGTTTCTCCATTCTTCTTATTTTGAGGAATTTAATTCATTTGCATTTATAGTTATTGTTAAATTCATATTTTCTTCCATTAAATACTTTTATATGAGCTTTTGCTCATGTGAAGGAGCAAGAAATCTAGCTTAATGAGCTAGATATCTGCTCCAGTAGGACTCCAGAAACCCAGACAGAGGGCCCAGAGGTAGATTAGGAATCACTCACGAGGTTAGAGAGAGAGAGAGAGAGAGAGAGAGAGAGATCAGCTTTTTCCACTCACCCACATGGTAGTCCAAAGGGAAAATCTAAGAGCAGCCTTACCAGAAGCAGTGGGAGGTCCCAAGCCAGAGGGAGAAAGCTCTGCTCACAGGAAGTTTCAACTACTTTTAAAGACCCTTCTTTGCATCACTTCCTGTGCCCTCCTTCCACTTTACGTGGACCAATCACAGTTTTAGAATTTTCTTGAGGTCTGCCCAGGGTACGTCAGTCATTTTTGAGTTGTCACCCAGTTTAGCAGGTGGGTTGTGGACCTCCCCTCACTTAAGGAAATATGGGGTTCGTATACACTTCTGGTGATTAAATCTAGAAGTGGGCAGGGGAGAGTTAATCCCATCTTCACATTACTTCCCCTCTTTGAGTCTTGACAGTCGTTTCCTGGGCCTTTCTTTCCTTATTGGAGAATAGTTCCTCCATATTTATCCCAGAAATGATTTACTAATGAGGAATGAGATTTTTTTTCCTTCTGAAATGTTAATTCACTTCTTCCTCCCAGCCTCCTGATTTATCCCATCATATCTTTTGCTCCTCAGATTACTTGCATTTTCAATGTTTCTCAGCCAGTGAGGTTTGTTTTTGTTTTTAGGAAAAATCAGATTTTGAATAGACTTGGTCTTGTCTAGCCTCAATCATGTGAAAACAAATATTTCACTCTTTGTCTTTCATTTCTTTCTGAAACTGTTTAACTTTCTCCTGTTTGGTCAGTTTTCATGTTGAATACCCTGTATACTTCTGGGTTCTTTTGGAGAAATGACTCAAATTCTTCTTTTATTCTAAATGTCCACATATTTTCTTTGATGTTTAGGTTCAGCTTTGCAGGGTATGCTGTTTTAGAGGTGCCAGCCAATCTTCTTTGCTTTTTTAGAATTTCATAATCCTTTTTTCCTTTGATTTCTTGGATAAGTAAAGAATTATTATAGGAGCTGAAGATTTTTCTAAGTGGAAAGGATATTTATTAGAGGTCATCTACTCCCACCCTGCAGATGAAGAAATAAAGACATAGAAGGGTTGAGTGTTTTGTCCAAGGTTATGTAGCTCATAATGGCAGTACTAAGATTAAAACCAAGGTTATCTTTCTTTCAGTGTCTCTTACCCTCTGAGGAATCTCGTTTGAAGATGATCCCTGGGGAATCTTTTTTGTTTTTAAGTATTTCACCCCAGCCTAGCAAGTATAACCACTGTACATATGTAAAAGAGGGGTAATAATTCATATCCCTTCCTGTCTCAGTGGGATGCTTTGAAAACTGGTGAGATAATGCATGTGAAACATGTTAAACTCCTTAGAGATTAGAACTACATAAATTCTTGGTTGTGGTATAAGGAACCACAATAGAGGATTCTAGAGAGATCATCTAAAAAAGACAACCATAAAACTCCTATCCTGAAAATGCTTTAAATTTCCTTCTCCAGGGTTGTTTAGACCCTTGTAAATATTGAGCAGAAAAATAAAAATTTTCTACTTAGAATATCCATGCTTAATAGAACTTTGTGCATGCCCACTAGTCTTTGATATCTGGATTTTTATTTTCACAAGAGGCAACATTATTCAACAATTCTTAATACTTGGGATTTATATTTTAAATCTTTTTAGAAGGAAAAATACTTTGTGATAGGCAGCATAAAGGAGTATGACATAAAAGAGCTTTAAGGGCCTATCAGCTTTGAGATTTTGTAATTCTTTATTCAGTTAGACCAGGTACATATATATATATATATATACTTTTCTTCATCTTGACTATACCTACTTAAATATTTTTTATTTTTATTACCTTTTTATTTTAGTAAATATGAGTACAAAATATCAGTCCTCATTTCTTTCTTTTTTTAAAACTCTTACCTTCTGTCTTAGAATCAAAACTGTGTTTCATTTCCAAGGCAGAAGAGTGGTGAGGGTTAGGCAATAGGAGTTAAGTCATTTGTCCAAGGTCACACAGCTAGGAAGTGTCTGACACCAAATTTGAACCCATCTCTTGGCCTGGCTTTTAATCCATTGAACCACCTAGCTGCCCCCATCATATCTTAATTATACTAAATTTATAAGTTGTATTTTGTAGTTGGTAATTTGCTTGTTTAGAACCAGAATGCATTTCCCAAAGAAACAAGGTATACTTTGTGATTAGGCTCCTCAAATTTTAGGATTATATGGCTATAGATTGGATTATTAAATATACCATAGGTTAAATAGATTTTTGTGACCTGGCCTGGGTATCGAATCATTATTAATAACATTGTTCTTGTGAATAAAATATTTTCTCCATTAGGAATACTACAGGTAATTCTGGGCTTTAGAGCAATCCTACTCTGTGAAGCACAGGCCAGCCCATCAGTATATAAACTGAATATTCGTAATTTAGGGAATGTCTCTACCTGTAAAAGATTTCAAAATATTGTAATTAAGAAGAGATTTTTATTTTGTAGGTGGAAAAACTCAGTAGTCTAGAATATGGTTTAGCCATGATCATATAGCAAGAGACTAGGGAAGAAGTCTCTGGATTTCTCACTTGCATGGCCTTGCTGCTATTCATTGGGTCTCCAGATACTCCTTTTGGTTTGCCTCAGGAATACAGAAATATTTTTTTCCTAAATAAAGTAACATTTTATTGTGGTACCACTCCTGCCTTTGACTAGAACGAATATTGCAGAACTGTTATTTCCTCCAGGAGATAAAAGAGCTGACTGACTTGAGTAACCCCAAGTGGCCTACAAAGGGTTGTGGTCGTGAAGTTTCTTAGTTGATGATCTAAAATATTTGGATGTTAAACCGCCAACTTTCTAAAAGTAAAGAAAGTGGGTGGAGCAGGGGGTGGGAGGACAGTTATTGATTATAAGTCTATAAGTAGCCTCCTCTGCAATAAAAGGGGCTTCCCAAAATGTTCACAGTTGGTATTGACACTACCAGGATTTTAGGAGAGATTTTACTGGATTCCTTTTTTTTTAGTTTGGAATGTATTGGGGAAACATCATGACACAGTAGGAAGAATCCTGGAGTCAAAACACTACCAGGGTTCCTATCCCTTCCTTGTCATTGTTTGTTTTACCTTACACCAGAGGTTTACCCTCATTGACCTCAGTTTACTTATTCATAAAATCTAGAGTTGGAATAATCCACCTCTAAGTTTTGTTTCTGCTCTAAGTCTATGACCCTGTAATTATCAATGTCATTCATTTTTGTCTTGATATTGCACAGTGAACATAAATGCTTATTGATTGGCAATAACCTTTTTTTTTTTTAAATTAGCCCTTACTTTCTGCTTAGAACCAATTGGTAAAGGCTAGGCAATGGGGGTTAAGTGACTTTTCTAGGGTCACCCAGCTAGGAAGTGTCTGAGGTCAGATTTGAACCTAGGACCTCCCATCTCTAGGCCTGGCTCTCAATCTACTGAACCACCTACCTGTCCCCTAGCCTTTTCTCTTTTAAGGGAAATCATGTCTCCTAGAGCAAAGAGGGAGAGTTCATGTTTTATGTGAAATGTTTTCAATTTATCCTTTTTTTTGGAGTATAATAGTAAGATATTTTGAGTTGATTGCCTTCTATATTGGAAAGACATTACCAGTAAATTATATTATTGTCCCATATCAGGTGAAACCATTTATAAGGTAGAATGCTGTATCTTTGATGACTAAAAATTTGTCTAGACATAGAAGTTTATTTTTGTACAGTTGTTCAGCTTGTATTTGTGTGGAAAATGGCAAAAACTTTTAGAAAATATGTCATTTTGGTTTCAGAAACTTGCTCCCTTCTTACCCTGTATAATTCATCAACAAATAATGGCACTCAAGCAATGAAATCCAGTGTACAGATGTTTAAAGAGAAGTTTAAACACCACATAAAATTTTTCTAGCTAGAATAATATTCTGGATATGAGCATTACATTTGTATTGTTGCCAGTGAACACAAACCAAAAGTTATGAAGCTCTTTTCTTTTTCTTTATCCTGTCCATGGTCCATTTGTAAATAATCAATTTTAGAGTTAACTGTCCACTTAAATTAAAGCTAGGAATCAGTTACACACATAGATAAAAAAATGCGGCATTAATACTTAAATCAGTCAGTGTGTTCTAAAATAAAGTAGGAAAATTTAAACTTTTTGTAACAAACAAAGCTTAATGCTATCATGCTGATAGAAGGAAGTTGCCATTCCCATCTGTTCCCAAGGAAGAGAAGATTCCTATTAGACCAGTTATGGGCAAACTACAGCCCGCAGGCCAGATGCAGCCCCCTGAAATGTTCCATCCGGCAGCTTGGCATTATTCCTAATCTGATGAATACAATGAGTAGGATACAATACAGTGAAACTTCAAAAGAATCGCCTTAGAAACACACTGACAGATGAGCATTTCCTTTCCTTTGGCCCCCTCTTTAAAAAGTTTGCCCATCACTGCATTAGACAAAGGTTTGCTAATAAATAGTGTGATAGACAAGGAGTAAGAAACTGAGTTCTGGTCAAGTTTGGCCATAAACTGAACTTCCATATGACCTGGGGCAAGTCATCCCATCTCACTGGAGCATCCCATTTATCAATAAAGCAAGGAGGCAGGGGCAGCTGAGTGGCTCAGTGGATTGAGAGCCAGGCCTAGAGATGGAAGATCCTGGGTTCAAATCTGGCCTCAGACACTTCCTAGCAGTGTGACCCTGGGCAAACCACTTAACCCCCATTGCCTAGCCCTTACTGCTCTTCTGCCTTAGAACCATTATCTAAGATGGAAGGTAAGGGCTTAAAAATGAATGAATGAATGAATGAATGTACAAATGAACAAATAAAGCAAGGAGGCAAGACTACAAATCAGGGGGGTTACAATCCAGTTAAGATGTAATTGGAAGGTGTTTAATAAAATAAAAATTCAGTTCAACATAGACATGTTATAGGAAATGGGATGTACTTCTGAGAATCCCCATCTTTCCTCTGGGCCTCACTCTGTTTCCATCTTCCCAAAGCCTTCCCTTATTCCTTCTCTCTCTTGGTGGGTACTCTCTCCCCTTTATCAGATTCTATTGTATTTACATATATCTTTATAATATTGTATCCCCTTCCTTCTCCCTAGTAGCAATCAATCAGTAAACATTTATTGAGTGCTTATATTCCAGGCACTCTGCTAAATGAGACACAAAAACAGGCAAATGATAGTCTCTGCCCTCAAAGGAGTTCACAATCTAGTACAGTGATGGTGAACCTATGGCAGGGATGCCAAAGATTGCATGCAGAACACTCTCTGTGGGCATGGAATGTGTCCCCACCCCCCGCCGAGTTCATTACTAGAAAGGCAGAGGGACTGGTGGAGCAGCTCCCCTCCCCCTCTCCATTGTGCCAGACATTTTTTTATACTACCCACCCCTCCACCCAGCAACCAGTGGGAGTGCTTCTTCCCTCCTCTGTTTGGGTAAGGGTGGGGCACATCTAGCACTCAGTGAGGGGGGAGAGGCCTGACACTCAGTCTGGGGGGGGAGGGGGAAGTCAGGCATAGCACTTGGTTTGGGAGTGAGGTGGGGGTGGGGCCTGGCACTCCATCTCTAAAAGTTTCACCATCACTGATCTAGTGAATGTCAAAAGATTTCAGCTCATTGAAGGCCAAAACTAACACTCAAAAGAAATTGTGTACTGATTAGAGCAGGGGTTGGCAAGGTATGGCTCTCGAGCCATATCTGGCTCTTTTGAGGGCCAGATATGGCTCTTTTTGCAGGAGCCACAAAGTCAATTTTTTTTCAGGTGCTGTTAAAGGAGCGCACACTGTGAGCACTGTACGGCTCTCACGAAATTACATTTTAAAAAATGTGGCATTTATGGCTCTCACGGCCAAAAAGGTTACCGACCCCTGGATTAGAGGATTGATCTCGGAATCAGAAGTTGTGACTTCAGATTCTGCCTTCAATCCATTGTGACTATTAACAGATCATTTTCCCATTTAGTGAACTAGGCAACTTTCTAAGATTATAGATTACATTTTAACCTGAAATATAATTTATACAGTTGCAATATGCAACAATTCATGAGGCTCCTGGGTCAAAGAGTTTCCTATGTCCCAAATGGTGAAATCACAGGTCAGGGACCCTCCAGCTCCACTTCCCCTAAAAAAACATCCTAGTACTTCACTCATGGTACTTTGCACAAAGTTGCTTAAGAAAATTAAGTAATAATACAGAGAGAATACAGGACAAATGTTCATATTTCATTTTGTACCACAAGTATTTAGATGTTCTATAAATCATTGTGGGGAAATCTGTTGGAAAAATGTCTTCCATCATCTTGACTGTAACTTGTCTTTAAATGCTTGTTGACTTGACTTGGCAGAGTAGAAGAGGAAATGTTAGGGAGTTTCCTGGGGAACATACTTTTGAGGTGAAATGACTTGCCCAAGGCCACACAATTAATAAGTGTTGTAAGAGACTGGAACAAGATCCAGACCTTCTGAACCACTGTGCCTCACTGAAGTTGTTGGAAAATGCTTCTTAACCATGATTGCCTTGCTTCAAAATACCTGTATTCTTGTCTTTGTTGAGAAGAAATTCCTTACAGACTTTTATTATTTAGGTGATGATTCCTTTATAAAAATGATCATCAGGTTATGAAATTGCCCTCTTTCCATCATCATGCTACCTGGCTTCCAGATAATCATCATTCACCAAAGGATCTCAAAACCTCCAAGATGATCATAACCTCTTGTCCTCCATAGGTTGAATGCATTTTTAGTTTAGGTAGATTTTGATCCTTAGAAAAGTGGCTGATTCTTTGATGAATTTCAAGAAATATAGCTCTGAACTGATAGTAACATGTTGTAACACTGCGCTTGAAAAATGATGTGTGTCACTTTTTAAGACTGAGCCTAGTTCCAGATGTCCATTGGGAGAAAACAAGCAGAGAGACTCTTGATTGGGTTTCTTGTGCTTCAGATTTTTAAAGTTTCCACTATGACACAGCAAGCCCAAGGGTATGCAAAAATCTGAATTCTAAGTGTGACCAGGGAGGGAAGAAAGGGTAATTAAATGCTGTAAACAAAATCAAAACCTCACTCTCATTGTTAATATAGTGTTATGGCTGATCTTTGAGGAGTTCCAGTGTCAGGAAATCAAGTTATTTTCCCCATAGCAACTGTAATACTGCCTCATTGATTGATTTAGCATACACAGAGAAAACAACATACCACATACATATGTACCAGGGGAAAAGATTATATTTACTAGGGGAATCACAGCTTGGAATTGCCTGACTGTATAAAGGCCCAAGCATAACATTGCAAAAAGATGGTTTGGGCTTTTAAATATAAGTCCTCTAAAGTCTCTTTACTTTGCCAGCACTATGATCTATTCTGAGCCTTCTGGGAATAGTCCATTATTTAACAACTGCTACAAACTGTTAGAAGGGGCAAGGTGCTCCCAGGTGATACGCTTGTGAAATTGTAACTGAAGTTATGACTACGCCTGTAATGAAATGGCTCCTTTATTATTTTTAAAGGCCTCTCTCTACCTATACTAAAGAGTTGCCAGTTAAAGGATTTCAACACTGTATATATATCCTTTCCCCCAAATCTATATTTTTCCTCTCCCTACTTATTTCTTTTTCTCTTTTGACAGCTATTCTTTTCTTCTTACCTAATTTTAGACTCTGCCTCTTGTCATTTTCCTGCTTGTTTTCTCCTTTCTTTTTGGCCTTGAATGTGGACTGGTTCAAGGAAAAATTTAGGGATGGGTTGGGGGGAGTGAGACCAGATAAAAAGGATATTATCTTTAGAGTGGCTTCAGTGCTTCTTACTTCGTCTCCTTTGTTTCTCTGCTCTACTCTTTTCCACATCAAAAGCATTGTATTTTGAAGTAACATAACTTTTTTTTTTAACTTTTCTGTCTTGGAGTCAAGACTGAGTGTGGGTTCCCAGGCAGAAGAGTAGTAAGGGCTGGATAATAGGGGATAATTGGGTCCTACAGCTAGGGTCATACAGCTAAGAAGTGTCTGAGGTTTAATTTGAACCCAGGACCTCCCATCTCCAGGCCTAGCTCTTATCCACTGAGCTCCGTAGCTGCCTCTCATAATACAATTTATCAGGGCAGCAGATCTGCTGGTGATAAAAAGAATTCATTCATTAGAGAGGACAGTTGAACTAAATAAGTTCAAAGATCCCTTTCACCTTTACACTCCTTTAAGTGTAATTGCCTTCTTCAGTGGGTCTATCTTGAGTTGTGGTGAGAGGTAGCAGCCATCATTCACTATTAAAAATACATTTAACTTTAAGCTGTAGTCACATTAGTAGAGCAAAACAATTATATAAATCTAATGAAAATAAAAAATAATGATTTAATTTGTACTGTATACAAGGCATTGTGCTGTGCTGAGGAAAAAAGACAAAAAACCCTGTCTCTGCCCTTAAGGCTTTTATTGCCTACTCTGGGGAAACATAACATGTGCACAGCTCAGAAAATGCAAAGGATTTTTAGGAGTTGGGGTATACTAACAATTGAGATCAGGAAAGACTTCCTGGGGTGAGCAGGGGTTGAAAGTGAGCTGATCCTTGAAGACAGGTAGGAATTCCAAGTCAACAAGTATTAGGTACATCTTATGTGCCAGGCACTGGACTAAACACTGGGGATATAAAGTAAAACAAAAAGAGCCCCAGCTTTTGAGGAACTTGCAGTCTAATGATATTATGGGAGAAATATTATGCAAATCCTGCGATTTAGAGGAGCTAGAGAGAGTGAGGAGTCAGGTATACCCAGGGTGTGATCCTACATGAGCTGGAGGAATAGTGTGATGCTCTTAGTCTTGACAATCATAGAGAAGTTTGGAAGATGGGAGGGTTTAAGAGGAAAGATAATGAATATTTTTAGGAAGTGTGACTCAAATTCTAAAGCAAAGTTTAGTAAGGTAATAACTGTAAGTGGAGTGGATTTATGGAAGAGGTGTTATGGAGGTAAAATCAATAATATTTGCAACTAATTGGATATGCCAGTTTTAGGAGAGGGAAGAAACAAGGAAGACTCAAAAGGTATGAACCAAAACAGCAGTTTTTCCTCCAATCATTTAAATTTAGTTTGGGAATTGCCACTTTTTTTCTCCTTGAGGGGAGTGGGTAAAAATAGGTATCAGATATTAGGATTTTTTATCTGGATAAATCTTGGAGATCATCCTAACTGACTAACCCTGTCATTTTATAGCTGAGAAAATTGAAGTCTAGAGAGCTGTCATTTGTTCAGGGTCATATAGCTTATGACCTTACAGAGCCTGGACTAAAAACAGGGTCTTGTGATTTCTAGACCATTTCTCCCCTCCCACACCACTCTACATATAGATCTGTTCTGCAAATTTACTGTAATTCTAGGTTCTTACACTGTTCCAAGCCAAAGATAATTTCTTTCATTTAATTGCTTCCTTAGCTTAGATTATTACTTTCCCTGCAAGTGGACCTATATATGTATAGATAGAGTTAGGAATGATTAAATATTTTTGTTTAAAAGGCTTTTCTGAGAGAGAGAAGATGGGGAGGAAGAGAGAGAGGGAGAGGGAGAGGGGAAGGAAGGGAGGGAGGGAGAGAGAGAAAGAAAGAAGAAGGAAGAAAGAAAGGAAGGAAGGAAGGAAGGAAGGAAGGAAGGAAGGAAGGAAGGAAGGAAAGAAGGAAGGAAGGAAAGAAGGAAGGAAGAGAGAGAACATTGTATAATTATAATGATCAAGCTTGGCCCCTGATGGGTAGTGGAAAAATGTGCCCATGTGCCTCCCTCCTTTTATTGCAGAGGTGGGGGATTCTAGTTGTGTTACATTGCTTATACCAGGAGACTGGTGATATATTGCTTAATTTTGCAGAACTGCTTTTTCCCCCTAATCTTTTTTATTCTTCGTTAATAAGGGATGATTTGGGGGGGGGTATGGAAGTTGGGAGGGATATTTTCAGAAATGAAAATGATATAGAGAGAAGATAGCAATAAACCTTTTTTTAAAAAATGATTATTTCTAGAGCGTAAGCTGAAATGATATACTAGAATCCAGTTCTCAATTTAATCTTCCTTTCTAGTTTCCTGGATTTGTGGGTCTGTCTAGGGTCAACAAGAAATAGGAAAGTAAATTAGAGTTGAAAGGAAAGAAGTTTGCTGCCCTAACAAGAGCAGAAGGTTAGCTCTTGGGGACAGGGACTGGTTTTTTATTTTTGTCTTTTATATTCCTGCTGTCTAACAGTGCCTGGCACTTAATAAATGCTTTTTGGATTGGATTAGAGAATTATATTTGGCCAAATAATTTTTGTTTGATTAAGACTTGAGAAAGCTTTATATTTTCTAATAAAACCAGAACTGTAATTCATTTCTTTATTAACTATGCTATATGATAGAATATATATGATAAAATAATGTATTCTGTAAGGCTGGCCAAGTTAATCATGACAACTGATGTTTGTCTATTTTTAAAAAAATTATATACCTTAGCTCCACCAGGTGGCTGCCAAGCAATGTGAGATGAGATGAAACACCACTACAGGAAAGGTGCTGTAAATTCAGGGTCATGGAAATGTCCCCAGTTTTAGTTGTATACATCACGGTTAACCATTCAGAATTTAATTTAGGGTAGGACAAAAGTGAGACCAGGGCATGTTTTTCTAGTAAGTCTAGCCAGAATCCTAAGAAACACATGACTCATTTTAGACAGGTAAACACTAGAAACCCACAGGTACAATTTTGAAGCCTGATCCTTGATTGGCAATTTTGCCTGCAGGTTTACATGCCCTGGTATGTTGGTCCTGGTTGCTATTTTGTTGTTCATACAATACCATGAAGGGCATAAGTTACTTTTGAAATAACATTAATAGTTATTTTTATTAAAATGCTATTTAGTTGTGAAGGGTTTAACCCTTTCTTAAATGACAGTTGGAAACCTAGATTCTAATCACTTAGTACTAATTAGCTATGTGACCTTAAGCCAGTTTCCAAAACTCTGTGGTCCTTAGTGTCATAATCTGAAAAATTACAGGAAATGGACCACCAAATCTTTGAAGACCTCTTCTAGCTTTGTAATGCTGTGATTCTCTGATTCTAAGTCAATATGGTTGTTTCGGATTTTTGACATTTTAGTTGGGAAAGAGGGTTTTGTGGTATTGGTGATAACGAATACCCAGAACCACTTAGCAAAATTGACTGAGAAAAGAAAACTGTTCTTAATGTAGACATTTATATTTGCTAAATTAAACCATACTTTGATATTTGGAGGCAACAAGAAATAAAATAAGATACTTCTCACTGTTCTGTTCATAGCTAATATGGCACAGATGTGATAATAAACTCCATATGTAGCTTCACTGTAAGTTTCTATTAGAAACAAAATGTCAAGATAAAACCTGATTAGTAAATTAAGCTTTCAGCATGTTTTAGAGAGCCTGGTGTTACAAAATCAACTATATTTTGTGATTCCCTTTTCCCAACTTGTTACCCTTGCCATCATGTGAGTGTATTTACAGCTGTAAATAGATCTGTTTAGAGATTTTATCTTTGTAATATACATCTAGAGACTGTTCAAATATTGTATATGTCAAATAATTATTTACAGATTTTTTAAAACTATGACACATAACAAGATGAGATTTCTATATGCTTAAGAAATGGATCTATTGACTTGTTCTCTTAAAAGTCATCGGTCAAATGGACCATTCTTTTTTTTTTTAAATTAAAACATTTATTAATAATCATTTTTAACATGGTTACATGATTCATGCTCCTACTTTCTCCTTCACCCCCCGCACTCCCCCCGCCCATGGCCGACGCACATTTCCACTGGTTTTGTCATGTGTCCTTGATCAAGACCTCTTTCCAAATTGTTGGTGTGGTAATTTCGAGTCCACATCCCCAATCATGTCCACCCCGACCCATGCGTTCAAGCAGTTGTTTATCTTATATGTTTCCTCTCCTGCAGTTCTTCCTCTGAATGTGGGTAGCGTTCTTTACCATAAATCCCTCAGAGCTGTCCTGGGTCATTGCATTGTTGCTGGTACAGAAGCCCATTACATTCGATTTTACCACAGTATGTCAGTCTCTGTGTACAATGTTCTTCTGGCTCTGCTCCTTTCGCTCTGCATCAGTTCCTGGAGGTCTCTCCAGTTCGCCTGGAACTCCTCCAGTTTATTATTCCTTTGAGCACAATAGTATTCCATCACCCGCATATACCACAGTTTGTTTAGCCATTCCCCAATTGAAGGGCATACCCTCCTTTTCCAGTTTGTTGCCACCACAAAAAGCGCAGCTATAAATATTTTTGTACAAGTCTGTTTATCTATGATCTCTTTGGGGTACAAACCCAACAATGGTATGGCTGGATCAAAGGGCAGGCATTCTTTTATAGCGCTTTGAGCATGATTCCTCAAATGGACCATTCTGAAATTAATAGGCAAGAATAAATTGTATAAGAGACAGTTTATTTAAGTCTATGGAGGATCATCCTTGGAGTCAGGAAGACTCAAGTTCAAATCTGCTTCTGACACATACTAGCTCTGTGGGCAGAAGTTGTCATTTAATTCCTCAGTCAGTTTACTATGACCATAAGTTAAGGACAGGTTGCAAGTCTGGATTGGCAAAGATAGTTTCTTGATTGGGAGTTCTCTGTAATGATGCCTTCACAATTCCAGAACAAAAAATGTGATAAAATAATATGCCAAATTGAGTAATAATAATTTTGGGTGGTTAATCAGTTATAGTAATTGAATCTTGTGAACAGACTACGAAAAATTGATTTGATTCATAACAAATATCAGCTCAAGAAATAGAGAACTTTGGCTTCCTAAGTACTGAGAGGAAAGGTGGTTTTGCCAAGTAAATAAGTTGACCGGTTATTGAAAAACCACTACCTACAGATGAAGATTCATTCCATTTGGGGGAGTCTTTTTTTAAAAAAAGGGTTGTTTTTTTTTTAAACTTAACCTAGGACATTTTTTTGCCTTCCGTATGTATATACTATGAAGTATGTATCAGTGGTACAATAGTTATCTCTAAGAAAAACAACCACATATTGCTATGCCACCTGCTTGAGGTTTGGAAAATTAGCATTGAGTGTAATAAAGACTTTGATCTAGGGATTTTTTTTCTCTGAGACATTTACATGAAAACAGAACCTTTGATTTTAATAACTCATCTGTTCCTACTGCTTATTTCCCACCTGAACTTGTCATAATCCACCATGAGGGACACTACAGCTGGTTGCTGTGGAATTGATTGACACCAAATAAAAGATTATGACTTCAGGTAGAGATTAAGCAGGAGGAGCCAATCATTTCTTAAAGATGCAAGGCCAAACTGCCTTTTCAATGCATGCATAAGCCTTTTGTTGATAGTAATAGGAACCATAGCCATGGATTTAGAGAAAAACAAATAAAAAATAGCAACCCCTGAGTCTACCAGGACTTTTACCAAGAATAAAAAAGCAGAAGAGGGAGTAAAATTCAAAGTAGAATTGTTTCAGAAGAAAAAATTGTAGTTTTCCATGACATACTGACAGTTTAAGACAATGATGGGCAAACTACAGCCCGCGGGCCAGATGTGGCTCCCTGAAATGTTCTGTCTGGCCATGCGATGAAACTTTGAAAGAGCTGTTTTAGAAACAGATTGACAGATGAATATTTCCTTTCCTTTGGCCCCCTCTTTAACAAGTTTGCCCATCGCTGATTTAAGAGATTTTGCCATGAGTGAGGAATTTCCTTATAATAAAGGTAACATGGGATTAGTCTGAATGTTCAATATACTTCCCTTATCCCTTGTCTACCACTTACCCCACTTCCCCCTCCCCATATAGCTTGGGTCAAATCTGAGTGTGGTCTGAAATCACATTTAGTAATGGATAGAAGAGGTTGATAACAGCATATATGGAGATTGAGAATAAAAGAATGGTAATGTTAAATAGCAAAATTAAGAAGAGCAGTGGTTACAAATGAGAGGGGAGGTAAATGAATATTTATTATTTTATATATATTCTAATTTTTTTAATAGACCTTTTTTTGTAGTGCCTAGTTTTTGTCCTTTCAGAGGGATATTATTTTCCAGGGCAACCTATGGTAATGGTATGAACAAGCATGACAGACAATAGTAAATGAAAGAATATGTACCTTTGATTTATTCCTTGCCTCTTTGTGGAGTGTATTATCAACATCTCTTCCAAAATAGTAGGAATTTTCTAAGTACATATTCTTATCTCTCAAGAATTTAAAATTTAAGTCCTGATTTAAATGTTCTACAAAGCATGAGTCTGAAGGGTGCTTTTTCTTTTCAGAGTTCTTCATAGTTCAGTATGGGTTAGAAATAATTTTTAAAAATTAGTTTCTTATAACTGTAATTTTTCTAATGATTTAGCTAGTGGTAAAATCGACTTTCTTTGCATTCCATTTACCCACGCCCGTATTTATTTGTTCATCACTCATATCACCATATGTGTTGTTCCTTGCCCTAAGGGCAATACAATAAAAGTTATATCCTTTTCACCTATGTATTTCTGAAAGCGGATTTAGTTTTATTAGAAAATATTCATTCTGTCTTCTCAAAGCCACACTATGGCAGAAATCACATATTTAAAATTTTACTTAAAGTATCTTTATGAAATAAAGATTTTAACAAAAATTTGTTTTTAGATAAACCTTATAAATGTACATGAAGCTAACTGAAATGTCATCTAACATTTCATTAGCTACAATATATTTAGGCAGTTTTAGTCCAAGGAATGTGGCTAGATTTCTTATTTAGTAGCAGTTCACTATTAACTCTGTATTTACTACAGTTTGCAAATTAGGTCAAAACATTTACAAGCTCACCAAAATTGTTAGAGCCCTCCTCCTTCCATCAAGTTCCCAGATAGTAAACTGAATGAAATTAGTGTTCTTTCTTTTCTATTCACCTGGCATAAATCACTGTTTTCCCTGGTGAATGAACAGATGGCTTGTTTACAAGACTTCTCCTATCACTGTCTAGTCTGTTCATCATTATTGTTGCATATGTAAATACTTGTTACTGAAAAAGTCACTTAAGTTAAATAACATCTCACCATTATTACTCATTATTTCCTTAATGTTCACAATATAGTGAAAAGAGCATTGGGCTTAGAAACAAGGAATCTAAATTTCCAGCCTGATGTCACTGTGTAAACTTGAAGCAGCCCCTGCACTTCTCTCTAGTCTAACTTTCCTCAGCTGTACTATGCTCATTTAGACTAAATAATGATCTCTTTCCCATTTTAGAGTCTGTGGATATTCTTACATTCAAATATAAGGCCCTTCAGAATTAATACTAATTAATACTTTGGGATTAGTTTGGTTAATCTCACATGCAGTGAATTCTTAAATTGAATTAGTTAAATTTGATTATTTGTATTGGTTTTGCAATCTAATTATTAATTTTATATAATTTTTTTAGATATTCTTGGAACAGAAGATCTTCCTTCAGAGACGCCTACCAGCAACAGTGTAAGATTTTACCCTTGGACTATTGATAACAAATACTATTCTGCAGACATCAATCTGTGCGTGGTGCCAAACAGATTCCTTGTCACAGCTGAAATTGCAGAGGCTGTCCAGGCATTCATTGTTTACTTCGACAGCGCACTAGTAAGAACTTGTATTTTTGTGATCTCTATTAGAGATGGGATGAGAGTTAATGCAAATTATATTTTAATGTGTACTTTTTGATATTTTCTCCAAGAACTCTGGTCTTGACAGTGTTTCAGCATGGCTTCCATTGGCAGAAGCATGGCTACCAGAAGTGATGATCTTGGTTTGTGACAGAGTATCTGAAAACGGTGAGATGCTAAAATGCCAATTTCTTGGTTAAATAGAGTGTGAACATTTCCTTAAATTAGAACACTGTATAATAATAGTTGAAGGCTTTATATTTCCATCAATTTTTAGCTAGCCTATCATAGGCTTTTTGGAAAAGCATAAAGTACTTGAAAATGAAAGTTTTAAAAAGTATTCTTTCAGAAGTCTTTTGTTTTATATTTATAATTACCTCATTTCAAAATTTGTTGTTAAGGAGGAAAATTAGAGAGGTTTAAAGCCTCTACTTTGGCAGTGTTTGCATTTTATCCTTGTACATATTTTATTTTTATTTATTTCTTTAGGTGTAAGCCGGCCAAAAGCTCAGGAATGGTGCATTCAACATGGCTTTGAGTTGGTAGAACTTAATCCAGAGGAATTACCTGAGGAAGATGGTAGGTAATTATAATGTACATCTGCTTCAGTAGAAAACAATGTTCTAAGCTAGATTTGGTATGAGAAAATATAAGTGCATTCTCTCATGCAATAAGAGTCACAATGAGACTCAGCAAGCTTTCTCCATTTTTAACCCACTTGAAAGACTTATAAATAATAATCCATTAACCTGACTTAATCAATAATTTTCATTTTTTTCTAGAAGTTTTCTTGTGTAGGCTTAGTTCATGAATTGGGCCTTTCCTCACCCTTTTTACAAAAATGATGAAGCCTGCCTCTTCATAATGTGTTTGGTTGAACTGAGGTTTGCTTTCCCTCTTCTCAGTCAGTAGCAGCTGAGGACTGAATTCCTAAAATGACTCTAGGGCTATCCTAACTACTCATTTGTTCTTTTGGATCTTTGGAGCCAAGCAGATTTAGCATGGTTCCTCTGAGATAGTAGCTTTGGATTAGAGGAGGTTTAGTAAAAACCATGGGTATAAGAACAGGTAGGTTTTGGACAATTGACTAGAAATTGGTCCTTCCTACTACCCTCAGGAGGATTCCACATACTACAACTACAGTATCATCAGTTTTCAGAATCTATGTTTTCATCATCATCTAAAAACACTTTTTGGGTTCCAGCTACATGTAAAGTACTGTGTTAGCTGCTGAGGCTACAAAGAGGTGGCAACAAGTTTATATTAAGTTTAGCTGGGATAATAAGGTAACATGTGATAACTACCAGATGAGTTGAATGGATAATAAGCACTGCAGGAAGGAATTCAGAAGAAGAAATGCTCATTTTGGAGTGGTCTAATAAAAAAGTTCACAGTGGAAGTAGGAGTTGAACTGTTCTTAGGGAAAGTTAGTTCTTAATTGGAGCCCTGGTGGAGGAGGGGATTCTAGGCAAAAGCAGTGTGAACAAAGGTGCAGGAAAAGAGATGTTCCTGGTGTGGAGAGAACAAGGAGAAACCAGTCTAGCTGGAATTGCCAGTCTCTGTAGAGGAACAATGAGAGAGGAGATCGAAGATGCAAGCTGGGGCTAAATTATAGAGAATACTGAATAGCAGACTGAGGAATATGAACTGCATTGTTGACCATGGGTAGGTGGGTGATCATAAAACCTCATGAGGGTTTCCTGAGAAATTTGCATGAAGATAGGTGTTTCTGCTTCCCAGCTGTGTGACTGGTCACTTAACCCCTATTGCCTAGCCCTTGAGGTTCTTTAGGCTTAAAATTAATACTAAGATAGAAGATATTTTTCCTAAGAAAAAGAAAACATATTTCTAGAATCTCTTTCTACTGCAGTTTATTATATCTTCCTAAATTTTTTCTCCTTGAGAAGGAATATATTGTCAGATAATAAAAGTACAAAATTGAAACTAAAGATCTAGGCTTTTCCCCCCAACTTTCTAAAAAATATTGAAGTTGAAGCTTAACAAATAAAGTGATACCTTCTTTATTCTTTTTTAAGACTCTCTTATTGGGTATTGTTATTAAAATATGAATATTTCTTCTGTTAAAATTTTCTTACCACATCTGATCTCAAGACTCAATACTTGTCATTCCATATTGTAAAATATTTTCTTTTTTAATCTCAAATTCACTTATACCATACACTGTTTCTACCTACAACTGAGCTTCCAGTCACCTTAAAATTAATTGTCAACTCTAATATTGGAAACGAAAGCCTAGCTTCTGAATCATCTCTCCTGTTCATAACTAAGATGACAAGATTTAGGTAGCTATTGTGTTTAGAAAGCTATGTAGTTTTAGTGCCATAAGCCTAAAGAGAGGAACTTCTTTAACAGGGTGATGTTGATGAGTTGGCTTAATTGTGATGTTAAAGTTGTATCTAACTTTAGTGAGACTAATGACCAGCCAGCATATTGGGGCTTTTTAGAGGGGTTATTATAAGTGGCTGTATTATTTACCTTCCCAACCTAAGGTATTGATTCATTGTGACTCATTAGATCTTAGAAGAAATGCATCCAGATGATTAACTTGCTCAAAATATTTACAGAGAGTGGTATATACAAAAATCTCAAAATTTCAACATCATGCCAAAATACCTTGCCTCTTGTGACTATAATAATACACTGCCTAATAGTGCAAACAACTGTCAGCTTTCAAATCACCGTGGCTTTTTGCTTCAGATTTTTACTGTTTTTGTTTTGCTAATCATCTGGTATAGTGGTCCCCTGGTGTAATCAGTAGAACTGAAAGTACTTAAAAATACTGGGAATATGTGCAGTGTGTCAGTGGGGGGGATATCATCAGACCTGTATAAACTTCTTTGCATAGTCAATCTGAGCCATTTTTTGCCACTTTCTTTTTTGAACTTCTAGACTCTTGGATTTGATGAATTCACAGCTATGGTGAATAAGAAATAAACTTCATATTTTGTGAGAAATCTTAAATACCCCTTTTCAGAAAAGGTTCTTTTTAAACTTTTCATTATTTCTAGAAATATTGTATTTAGTTACATTGTCGTTTTCCTTATAAAAAGCTGGGAAAGAATGAGGGAGAACTACCCTTTCATTTTAAAAAAATTAACCAATTTTGTCATAGAAATAGAATATTAAGAGGAATCTTAGTAGTTATCTAGTCCACCCTCCTGAAAATTCTGAAAGATAACCAAAAAACCTTTGTTTGAATGCTTTTAACTTTGTGAGGTAGGCCATTCCATTTTTAGACAGCTGTTTGTTAAAGTTCTTCCTTATCTTGGCTAAAATTAACCTCCTCCTAATAGTCTCAATTCTGGCTCTGAAACAGAAAAAAGTCTTCTTTCTATTATGGATTGGCAGCTCAGCTCATCAGATACTTAAGGACCTTCATAATACTTTGCCCACCACTCTGTCCCAATTCCAGTTACACTTTTTTCTTCTCCAAGGCTAATGAGCAATTTCCTTAAAACATTTCCAGCTACCTAACCATTATGGATATGTTCTGTTTTTTAAAGTATGGTGCCTGCCATTAAAGGTGATATCCCAGATGTGGTGGGACTGCCAGAAAGCATAGTGGACCTAATATCTTCTTTAAAGTGAATATTATGTTAATTCACTCTCAGTTTATATTAACTTTTTTAGCAGCCACATCTCTATGGGCTTCCATTGAGCTTGTAGTCCACTAAAACCTGTTTTTTCCCACATGAACTGCTCCTAAGCTAGGCTGCCCCTTTTCTATCCTTAATCATATATTTCTTTTCAAACCTAAATACAGGTTTTTACTTTGATCACTATTACATTTCCTCTTAATGATTTGAACCCATTGTTACGTCCTTTTAAGGTATTTTTAAATTCTTAATGTGTCATCTAAAGGATTAGGTTTGTGTCATATGCAAATCTGATTAGCTTGTCTTCATTTGAGGTTTTGGTAAAAACGTTGAGCCAAGCAAGGTGGCTAACAGCCTTATGGCATACCATGCATCTGTTTCTGTCTATACTCTTCTTGAATATGGATATTTAATCTTAGGGGAACTCTTTCAACTATCATTCTTTTCCTTCTCTTGAAATTATAAATCATTGATTGTAGACATATTTCCATTGTTAGCTACTTTATATTTATTATCTAGACCAGTGATGGGCAAACTTTTTAAAGAGGGGACCAAAGGAAAGGAAATGCTCATCTGTCAGTCTATTTCTAAGGCAACTCTTTCGAAGTTTCATTGTATTGTATCCTACCATTGTATTCATCAGATTAGGAATAATGTCTGTGGGGCTAGATAGAATGTTTCAGGGGGCCTGCATCTGGCCTGCAAGCCGTAGTTTGCCCATCACTGATCTAGACCATAAATTTTTTCTTAAAAATATACTTTATTGGGGCAGCTAGATGGCTCACTGCATAGAGGACCAGACTTGAATATGGGAGACCTTGGATTCAAATCTGTCCTCATACTTCTTAGCTATGTAGTCTTGGGCACTTAATCCCAGTTGCCTAGTCCTTACAGCTCTTCTGCCTATCAGTTCTAAGATAGAAGGCAAGGGTTATAATAAAAACAATTATAAATATATATATGTACCTACACACACAGACATTATATTGATGCTTTTGGTTTTTGTGCCATAGTTTTCCCAATGCACACATGCAAAATCAGCTTTCTGTTTTAACCAGAAAAATAAAGTAAAACCAGCTAGCTTTGTCCATGTCAGTGGTTCATGTTTGTTGTCTCATATCTCTACCTACAGTAGAATATGTGCATTTCATTGTTTTTTCTGTGGGGCCCAGGCTGTTCATGGTGGTTTTTTCATCAATATTCCACCAACATATTCCAACTTTTATGCCCCTTTAGTTTCATAGATGTTTTCTTGATTCTTCTTTATTCTGTATCAGTTCATACAAGTTTTCCCATATTTCTCTGAATTCCTCATCTTTATTGCTTCTTATAATATAGTAATAGTTGGTTACATTCCTATGCCACAGGTTTTCCAGCCATTCTCCTAGAAATCTAATTTCTTTTTTTAACATGGTTACATAATTCATGCTCCTACTTTCCCCTTCGCCCCCTGCACTCCTCCCACCCATGGCTGATGCACATTTCCACTGCTTTTAACATGTATCATTGATCAAGACCTATTTCCAAATTGTTGTTAGTTGAATTGGTGTGGTACTTTCGAGTCTACATCCCCAATCATGTCCACCTCAACCCATGCGTTCAAGCAGTTGTTTTTCTTTTATGTTTCCTCTCCTGCAGTCCTTCCTCTGAATGTGGGTAGCGTTCTTTGCCATAAATCTCTCAGAACTGTCCTGTGTCATTGCATTGCTGCTAGTACAGAAGTCCATCACATTCGATTTTACCATAGTATATCAGTCTCTGTGTACAATGTTCTTCTGGCTCTGCTCCTTTCACTCTGCACCAATTCCTGGAGGTCTTTCCAGTTCACATGGAATTCCTCCAGTTTATTATTCCTTTGAGCACAATAGTATTCCATCACCAGCATATACCACAATTTGTTCAGCCATTCCCCAATTGAAGGACATACCCTCATTTTCCAGTTTTTTGCCACCACAAAAAGCGCAGCTATAAATATATTCATACAAGTCTGTTTATCTATGATCTCTTTGGGGTACAAACCCAACAATGGTATGGCTGGATCAAAGGGCAGGCATTCTTTTATAGCCCTTT
>NC_058131.1:570424065-570424572 GCF_016433145.1 Gracilinanus agilis
TACCTCAGAGTTGTTTTGATTTGCATTTCTCTGATTATTAGAGATTTAGAACACTTTCTCATGTGCTTATTGATACTTTTGATTTCTTTACCTGAAAATTGTCTATTCATGTCTCTTGCCCATTTATCAATTGGGGAATGGCTTGATTTTTTATACAATTGATTTAACTCCTTGTATATTTGAGTAATTAGACCCCTGTCAGAGTTTTTTGTTATAAAGATTTTTCCCCAATTTGTTGTTTCCCTTCTGATTTTGGCTACGTTGTTTTTGTTTGTACAAAAGCTTTTTAGCTTAATATAATCAAAACCATTTAATTTACATTTTGTAATTTTCTCTAACTCTTGCTTGGTTTTAAAATCTTTCCTTTCCCAGAGATCTGACAGGTATATTATTCTGTGTTCACTTAACTTATTTATAGTTTCCCTCTTTATATTCAAGTCATTCACCCATTCTGAATTTATCTTGATGTAGGGTGTGAGATGTTGATCTAAACCTAATCTCTCCCAT